>NC_092118.1:7247308-7377083 GCF_045679555.1 Salvelinus alpinus | reverse complement strand
AGGACCCATAGTCAGCTCCTTCTAAAAAGAAGGCGTATAGTACAGAATCTGCTGATTCCAATAAAGGCAAACTGAACAAAGAGTACATTGACACATTATGCTGACACACTAAAGATAGAGGGATCCATAGTCAGCTGCTTCTAAACAGAGGTTTATAAGACAGAATCTGCTGATTCCAATAAAGGCAAACAAAACAAAGAGTACATTGACACATTATGCTGACACACTAGGATGGAGGGTCCGGCCACCATTGTAGTCTAGCTGAGAGCAGATGTGGGCGTTATTGGGCGTGAACAAGCGGGAAGCTTGAACTAGAGGATAGTGGTGGCGAATGACTTGAGAAGGGAGACTTCATTTGCATAAGGGATGGACATAGTGCTATGTGTGTATAAATATAGGAGCTAAGGCTCTGGGAGGGGGGGTTCCGCGGTGGGTGTTCCGCGGTGTGTGTGCCGCGGGGTGTGTTCCGCGGACATTCCAGATTGTGATACAATTTGTATTAAAAATCTTATTTGAGTTCACAAAGTTCTTGTAAGAGTTATATTTGAAGTGATTTTCTACGACATAATTGGCGAGCTTGCCAGGAGTGACAGGGACGGAGACGTTCTTGGCTGGCGGGTTCTTTGGACAATCTAAACAAACAGAGGTGGCCACCCAACTATATACGGTAAGCAAGTTCTTACAATAGTTGAAATGTTTGTGTGGATTGCTTCAGAGTCCTGTCTCAGCGGGAGGAATGTCATGTAGGTCTCTCTCTCAAATTTCCTAAAAACGATAAAAACGAAAGAACTTTTGAATTCAAATAAATGTGCATGCATGTGTGAGTTTGGGTTTTGTATGAATGCGCATGTCTAGAGATTGAGTGAACTGGAACTGTGAACTTTGATTGTGTCGGGTGTTTGGCTGGGGGGAGCGGGCATTTGTTCTGGTTGGACTGCTCGAGACAGGTTCATGTGTCTGGTTTGATTGGGGGAGTTGTTCCGTCTGATTCTGCTTGGCCGGGTTCGACCGTATCAGGATCTGTTTTGGGATGTGCGTAAACACACCTCAGTCAACCTGAGCGGGCGACTCGTGTCGGGTGTGTGTGATTCGGACTGCCCCTCTCGTCGGACCATTCATTTTGAGCAGCCTTGTGTGGGCTGATCGGCGCAACTGTTTGTACTCTCTAGTTGAGCGGCTGGGCTCAGGCGCAGGGCTACAACAAGTAGTTTATACAGTCAAAGCATAAAACAGTAGGTTGTAGGAAAACGTTAGCCCGATTGTGCGGCGTTCAACTGAAAAAGTAGCTTATACAGTCAAAGCATAAAACAGTAGGTTGTAGGAAAACGTTAGCCCGATTGTGCGGCGTTCAACTGCAAAAGTAGCTTATACAGTCAAAGCATAAAACAGTAGGTTGTAGGAAAACGTTAGCCCGATTGTGCGGCGTTCAACTGCAAAAGTAGCTTATGCAGTCAAAGCATAAAACAGTAGGTTGTAGGAAAACGTTAGCCTGATTGTGCGGCGTTCAACTGCAAAAGTAACTTATATGGTCAAAGCATAAATCAGTAGGTTGTAGGAAAACGTTGGCCCGATTGTGCGGCGTTCAACTGCAAAAGTAACTTATACGGTCAAAACATAAATCAGTAGTTAAATAAATATTCATAGTTTCCGCTTTGAAAGGAGGACTGTTTGAGTGAAGTAGTAGGTGCAGGAAAAACGTTGGCCCGATTGTGCGGCGTTCAAATGCAAAAGAAATCCTGCGAATAAAAAACCGCTCTGTCTAGCTACCAGGGTTTGGTAATTCAGTAGGTCACGCCACAATACTACTCTAAGAATAGAAGAAAAGATAAGTATTGGGGGTTGAATAGGATATGAAGACAAGCTGATCCGATTAGACAGTAGTCTCGTCATATTGTAGAAGTCTAGGCTTATGTAGAAGGAAGTGAATTAAGTCAATAAAGAAAGACTGAGTTGTTTTGAGGTAAAAACAAAGGGATTGAATGAACGGATGAAACATAAAAGGATGAATGATAATGTTGTAAGAAATGAGTAGATCTGTGTAAAAATAGAAGATTAGGAAGGAAAGATGAGTTGTGTGTGTATGTAGGCAGAACGTCCAGGAGAGGGAGCGCGCAGCTCTCCTGTGACAGAGTAGAGTTGATGCTGTAGTATTCAGAAATAATGTATGTACTGTATAGAGTAGGCTTCGATAAAAGAAATTAAGTGATGTGACAAATGAATTATTAATTGGAAAGGAGATTGGCTCTAACTCGGAAAAATAGTAAATAAAAGGTGTAGAAATACATGGGAGTATTTAGGAAAAATAAATAAATAAATAGTCGCATGGGACCAAAATGTGAAGCTCGATTTGTAGGCGTTCTGATGTCAACATTCTATCATCAGAAAATACATTGCGATGAGGTTGTGTGTGTGGTTCCTCTAGTCCTCGCAGACGTGCGGGTGATTGGCAGAACTATTGACAAGATCTAAGAACCAATAAGAAAATAGCTCTCTGTTCTGGATATAGGTATATCGGGTAGTGTAATGTGACATTAGAACTTAGTGCGGTAGTAGGAAATGCCGCTTTACAAGAGTTTATTTCCTTGTCAAAATAACAAACAACTAATTGGTTTGAGGTTAGTGAGAATGGAATTTTTTACTTGTCGGTGTATAGTCTCTGAGCGAACAATGAGTGTTTCATAGAGATTACAGTTTATATGTGGTCAAGAAGAAGTATTGGATCACGTTTGACATCTAGTAAAATAACGATGGAATTTTAATTGTTAGACATTCTATACCACAATTCTCTGGAACTGTTAAAGACGCTTTAGAATAAAATCTATGGATAAGTAAAATTATTGGTTTGCTGACTAAAAGGTAATGTTGTGAATATTAACAATATGTACACTTTCTTTTCCAGAAAGAATAAGGGAAAAAAAGGGTTTTTTAATCTTCTCTGGTCAACAATGTCATTGGAGACTGCATTACTGTGGAAAGCAGTTAGTTAAAGTCAGCCGCTTTAAAAATAAAAATATCTGGATAAGGCTAAAAAATGGAGTTCTGGATAAGTGAGTCCTGTTCCTTTGTGTTATTGGCTTATGGTTTACTAGTAAGTGCACCATGTACTGGGAATGAATATACATTAGTAGATTTATTGGAAGGGTTTTTTCCAATTCAGTTTCAAATTGGGTATGCAAAAGGTAGGGAAATGTTTTCTGAAAAATGTATTTGAATTGTTTCTAAAGAAAGGGGAGTGGAAACATTTTAATGGTGTCAAAATGCCCTGAATCCTAAGAATTTCCTGTGAAAGACTGATCACCTTTTACTAGAAATTGTTGAAACAGGTGGGATTTACTTATAAAATGTTTAAAAGACACCAGGCTCTATTCAAACTGTATGATTACTTTGAAAATCTATTATGTCCCTGGGAAAATTATGAAGAGTTGTACCCTTAAATTGAATAAGTTATTCGAATAGGTTTATTTTAATTTTTATTTTGATATAACATGGGTTCATGGGTAAAACTATCAGTTCCTTGGGGTTATGGTCTTTGGATAAATACACAAATGTGTTTTGTTCATTCTGCATATAGAAAGTGATGAAAGTTACTCCAAAGGGTTTTGTTGATAAATACCTCATCTGTACTTCGTCTGAGAAATCACCGGTAGAATAAGGGAGTTATCATAGAAGGTGACGTCAGAATGCTTTAGGGCATGGGAGAGAATATCACCACTAGTGGGTGTGGAGCTCATACCCGCCCTAATCGACTGAATAGTGAGGGACAACTGTGTCTGATGACCTGTGAACTGTATCTAAAAAAAAAAAAGACATGCTGAAATTATGTTATATTTGTTGGGAGAATAATGACTTAAGGTTATTGGGGTACTGATTTTTTTATTATCAGGCCACTCATGAGAGAAACTGAGACAAAAGGGCTATTGGGAAAATAGATAGTACTGGTAATAAAAGTGTTTAGTATAAATGTTAATTATTAAAGGGATGTTGTGTATTGAATAGATAAGGTCAAATTTGAGTTAAAGTAAACACTAAGGACTGTTATCCTGAATATTGGATTGGGAAAAGTATTTCAAAATAACTGTTTAGTTATTTAGATATAGCACTGTTTAAATTTAATAGGCCTAGGGCCACTCTGGAAAATACTCCTGAGACAAGGAGGTTGACAACTTACAGAGGATTGGATAAGGTTTTTTGTTTATTTTGTTTTATAATATCATTGGAATTGTAATGATAAAACTTTTATAACATAATGGAATAAAAAGGTATTCTGTTGTGCAATGTTACCCAAGGATGAAGAAGACAGAGACCAACAATAACATTGGCATAGAATGAAACGGATGGACGTTTTCCATTACATTAAAAATAGTGGTAATATTGCAAATGTGCAATTATTATAATTTATTTTTTCTCTTTTTCTCGTTTGGTCAATTTATTTGTTTTGAGGAACATAAGGTTGTGAATATGTTCCTCAGGAGGGACTGATATCTATTTTAAATTGATTAGAAAAGATTTGAGAATGTTTTAAGAATGTATTTTACAGCAGTTGCTGTAGGGACCATCATTTGATTATCATTATGAATATTTCTGTGGTAGGAGGCCAGGTATTTGAGGCAGAATGGTTACATAGGGCTATTATTAAAACTTAAGATTTAGTGATCTTGCTAATGTTGTCAGGAAATAACCCATGTGTTAGTGTGTATGTCCTCAGGAAAAAACAGCCAGAAATGGAAGGGCTTGGGCTGCATTCTGGAGACTGAGTGTACATCAAGATACACCAGGCTGGTGGTATACTTCTTACAACACTGCAGTGGTAAAGTTCTTTATGTCTCTCTTTGGTGGGTGCATAAGTCTCACGAGAAGTAAGGTCCAGTTGAATAATGGATGAGCTTGAAAACACCATGACAGAGGATGTGGAATCAGAGAGAGAGAGAGAGAGAGATTAGATTCCACTATAGACATACTGGGTTGAGTTTGGGGGCTACTTTAGACATACTGGGTTGAGTTTGGAGGTTACTTGTTTCATTTTTTAATACATAATGTGATAAAGAATAGATTATAGGATATTATACTCTAAACAAACATGTTAAAGGGATTGATATGAAAGCATAAACAGTGTTGAATTAATTCAAGAAGAGATAATGTTAATTGTAGGTTATGCACATGATTATCAGTTAAAATGGAGCAGATGGGAAACTAAGTAAAAATTGACATGATTTGGGAACACCTCTCAGAACCTGTGGCCGAAAGGGGAAGACTGGGTGGAAGCATGAGGAAGCTTTTTAGGGCTTTTATTTTTGTGGAGTCCAGCAGAAAAGTATCCTGGAGGCATAGAGTCAGGTAAAGAGAGAGTGGGAATTGTCATGGTCTCAGATTTCAGTTTGCATGAATATATTTATGCATAACACATAACATTGTCAATGCTGTTATGTTTTGTCTGTTGTTTTCCAAGTCTTATGTTTAGGAAACCAGAAGGAGAGGGGTTCGCCAGCTTCAGTTGGAATGTCTGTTTGTTGTGTGATGAGTGATGGAAGTAAGAGGATGTATGGTGCAATCTTAGAACAGAGGCCATAAGTCTCTAAGTATGAATGCTTCACAGAAAGAAGGCAGAAACCTGAGCCAGGATGAGAGGTTCTACGTCTGATGATCCAAGGGGACCAGAAGGACTTCTCCCAGTGATACCAGGAGATCTAGTCCACGTTCAAGTGTTCCGGAGGAAGTGGGATCAACCGAGGAGAGATGGACCCTATGAGGTGGCCAAAGCAACAAGAACGGCCGTCCAAGTGAAAAGAAGCCAGACGTGGTACCATCTGAACCACTGCAGCTGAGTCCCAACAGAGAGAAGGACACAACCACATAGAGATGAGGACACAGAGGATGCTGATTCACCAGGAGGGAGCCTGGAGGGAGCAGGAGCAGCGGAAACGATTGAGATGCCAGGGAGGAGCCAAGAAAACAGTAAATGAAGTGAAAGCCAAAATACGACAAGTGCACCGACTAATGCACCCAGAAGAGGAGGAGAGGCCTCACAAGGCACAGAATGAGAAGATCTTTTCTCTAAAAATTGGAACCTTCCAGATGGAAGTTAAGTCCGGCCTGAGGAGGGAGCCTCAGGTGAAGAAAGAGGAGGAAAAGTCCTGCAAGCTGAAGAAAATGGGGATTTCCTCACAATTGACTTTTAAACTTTTGAATGGTCTCCTTTACAGACAATTGATGTTAGAACAACAAAAGAATAATGACATTGACATAACAGAAGCAACAGTGAATGCTAGTATAGAAACAACAGACTAATGCACAATCAAGATGTATGGTGGGAGCAGGAAGAGAAGAATGGAATCAGCTGAACAATCCAAAAAGACTGACAAGGTTAGAATCTATGTTCCACCTCAATGTATAACAGAAGCAGGAGAACTGTAGTCTATCTCAATCATAAGGATCAAACCCTTATCGGAGATTGCACTCAGTGGATGGACAGATCACCAAACAAAGGGAGAAGTCGTTTGGGACCCGAAAGGATGTGACCTGACATGAATCAAAGAAAAAGACGAGTAGGTGCTCATCATGAACAAGATTGAACCAGTGGAAGGTGAAGACCTACCCCTGCACCTGAACAGGAAGAACCTGTGACAACAACAAGGGTGGCGGCTGCTGTGACGACCACAGTAGCTACCACTAGATGACATCGACTGCCCTTACCAAGCAGACCACCGTGCCAACAAAGCAACCTGAGACATCAGTCAGGAGAGTTTTTTACTGACATTTGGAACTTTCTGATAAACTCTAATGATCTACCTCAAGATAAGAACATTGAAAAAGCGACAGAATTAGATATATTAGAACCACTCAAGGACAGCACACGAGAAGAAGTAGTGAAGAACGAGTGGTACAAATGGGTTAAGTCTATGGCAAACAAACACAGAATGGACAATTGTATTTTGTGTAGAAAATCACCTTTGTCTGATCTTTTAATAGTCTCTGAACCAGCATCATTTAAAAACTGTGTAAGTTGGAAAAATGACCATTGTACCAATAGAAAGTATTCTATTTCCTTGTGTGACATTGAATGTAGGATTGCTCAAGGGAGCACTAGAGGCAGAGCCATGTTAAACGAGACTAAGTTGGGAGACAATGATTGTGCTGCCTATGAAATTAGAACTGAATTAAATGGACCCCAGTTAGACAGAAGTACTGTGGTTAAAGGAAAATATGAATGTTTTTACAGACACCACACTGAAGGAATTGATGTAGGAAACACCACTGTAGAATGTGATACTATTTGGGTGCTAGAGAATGCGGGAGTTCGTAAAAGTAATGATAAAGGATTGATTATGAATAGAAAAGGGTTGTGTAGTTACATAACTCAGGTTGCGCCATCTCTTACTATGTTGAAAAATCAAGACAGAGGTATTGCTGATAGTTTCTGGATGTGTGGAAAAAACTAACTGTTGAATGTATTGCCTGATGGATGGATTGGTCCTTGTGCCTTAGTTAGAGCAATTAACTAGGTTACTATTATTGAATCACTCCATGATGACTATGTTAAACCTAGAGTTAAAATGGCTTATGATAAGGATCCTGAGGTATACCTTAATGCAATTGGACTGCTTAGAGGTCTACCTAGGGATTTCAAGGCCAGAGATGAGGTTAAATCAGGATTTGAATCTATATTTTTGTGGATAACACCAAATATGAACTTAGAATGGATTAATTATATTTTTTATACCACATTAGATCTTTTACTCTTATGACAATTGGAGATGTTTGGTCTAGTTAGGTTTTCTTTAATGTTTCTGATTGGATCTTTTACTCCTATTCCACATTGGAGATGTTTGGTCTAGTTGGTTTATATGCTTCACTTTGTTTTTATTTTTTGTATTTTCTTGTTTATCATAGGTATTTTCTTTTACTATCCCAAAGTCTTATTTGTATCATTTATGTGGCTAAATAGCCCCAGAGGGGGGATTGTAGTAGTAACATAAGGCAACTGGATGCTAATGGTAGAAGAGACATATAGTCTGACAATTCCAATAAGACACATACTAGAGAAATATGCCTAAGACAATTGGACACATTAATGAAAGGGGGAGACACATGGTCTGCTGACCTGACACACTAATGATAAAAAGGACCCATAGTCAGCTCCTTCTAAAAAGAAGGCGTATAGTACAGAATCTGCTGATTCCAATAAAGGCAAACTGAACAAAGAGTACATTGACACATTATGCTGACACACTAAAGATAGAGGGATCCATAGTCAGCTGCTTCTAAACAGAGGTTTATAAGACAGAATCTGCTGATTCCAATAAAGGCAAACAAAACAAAGAGTACATTGACACATTATGCTGACACACTAGGATGGAGGGTCCGGCCACCATTGTAGTCTAGCTGAGAGCAGATGTGGGCGTTATTGGGCGTGAACAAGCGGGAAGCTTGAACTAGAGGATAGTGGTGGCGAATGACTTGAGAAGGGAGACTTCATTTGCATAAGGGATGGACATAGTGCTATGTGTGTATAAATATAGGAGCTAAGGCTCTGGGAGGGGGGGTTCCGCGGTGGGTGTTCCGCGGTGTGTGTGCCGCGGGGTGTGTTCCGCGGACATTCCAGATTGTGATACAATTTGTATTAAAAATCTTATTTGAGTTCACAAAGTTCTTGTAAGAGTTATATTTGAAGTGATTTTCTACGACAAATGCTGGCCCTACCTGGTCCAAACAAGAACGACAGAACAAGCTTCTACTTTTAAAAATGGATTGTCACTCACACCGCTCATGAGAAATCAATATGCAGCGGAGTGAGCGGACTGTCTCCAAAGCAAGTTCAGCAGAGGACTCTCTTTTCACCAAGCCTACAGGGGAGGTAGAGTGTTTGACATTCATTTTTGCCTGAAGCTTCCACCGAGAGTGACTCGCAATTACTGAACGCAATTGAGAGTTCAAGGAACGTGTGAGTGCTCAGTTGCTAGTTTCATCAGGGATTTTGCAAGCAAGTGGAAAAGGAACAGCCAAAAATGACTTCTAAAGAAGGCTGCAGTGGGGGCTGCTCATTAACTAGGCCTAACCTTAGCCAGTATTGAGGCTAAGGAGAGTTTGTATCTAATCTCAGGAGAGTGGGAAATGTTTTTCTTCATTAGGTTTTCAAGTTTGTTGACAACTAGGTGAAAGCAAACAGCAGCTTGCTCCTGCCAAATGAATGATTGCTGATCCACATTTAGTACGATATGACAAGCCTTTGACGGCATACTTTAATTTGTGTAAAGTGGTTGAAATGCCCTATAGTGATGAGAAATTCAAGCCATGACAAATAATGTAAATGTTGAAGATCTGTAAATACTGAAAGTACAAATGCTTTCTTACGTTGTTGGTGATTGTTTGATATCTGTTCATATTTGATCACATACAACCTAATTACAGAAGTGGAATGGGAGTCAATAATAATATTCTTCCCGAACAGCGAGAATGTTGAAATTAATTTGCATTCAGTTTCTATTTGTTTTTCACTGTAAACATTGATCATTTGAATCACGATGGACATTCGTGCAGCACAGGGGGACTGATTGCTTTCATTCTGAGAGCCTAGTTTACTTCATATAGGGACCATTTTATCATACTTTCTCTTGATGGATCATGCACTCTGTCTGTGATACAGGCATTTAGTGTTGGTTTGTCATGGGGTTTGTGACATGCATTATTTTGCATGGTATATAAAGCATGAGCTGGGGTAATGGCCATGTGTTGGAAACAAATTCTGAGTACACCCATTACACATGAACGTAATGTAACAGAGTACAATTCTGTTCTGCCCCAAGGGGGGCTTGAAGTCAGAACCTTCTACACAACGTCACATAATCAAATTCCAAGCCAACTATCTTTGCCAACAGCGCAAGAGACATACTTGACATTCTGTGAGCTACTGTTGGCTTTCAGATCTCAGGGAGGGTGACATCACTGATGTACTGCGGCCAACATGCTATGGGTAAGATTGCAGTTAGTGAATGCAATTGAAGGTTCGTCTAGAAGTTGGAGGACAATACAGTATGTTCTGATTGTATAAGATTGGGCTTGGATATGTAGTGTACTGTACTTCATTCAGAGTATTTGTGTCCTGAAACATGTCTCTTCAGCAGTTGTTCTCTCAAGGTTAAATATTGGGGATGCAACATTTAAAAGAAAATGTTGAGGTTGTGGCTTTTCAAAACAAGGTTTGAACAAGCGTTTTCAGGTGCAAGTCCAAATAAATGTTTATTTAGCATTGCCAAATGTATGCTGAATTCGGCTACAGGACGACTAAATCTGTCTCAAAGAGATCTGAAATGGGTTCCCTCTCTGCATAAGCAGTGGAAAACACTGTCACAAAGTCATATTTCTCGTGAGACGATGAAGAGCAACCCCTTCTCTGAGGGAGCTTATTGATGTCTCCCCGCACCTTTAAAGTGCTATTCTAAAAAGGCCTGTCTTGTTCCCGGAGTGACACTTCTGCTGTAGCTAGTCATAATGTGCACATGCACAGGCTAATATCAAAAATATGAATGTACAGTAGAGAGGAAGGCCAACTGCAATGTGTTCCTCATTTGGCTTGAATACCGGAGAAAAAAATAACTGCTATTTTACAGTCGCTGAGTACTGTCCATAGTAATAGCCTAGTAAGTGATAGATTGCAATGCAGGAGCATACTTAACATTGTGCATGTGTAAACTGCTGAGACTACAATGAAAATAAGGTAATCTATTAACATTCTACAGTAAAAAAAAACAAAAAACAGCACTGTTATTTTGTCTCCTAAGCAATTGTTTGTGACAAATCGGTGTTTTCCGATCTGGAAAGCAACTTGCTTGCAGTGGAATGGAGAGGAAGGCACACAGCATGTGGGCTACTGATTAATAAAACATGTCAGTTTCACTGATTATCACATTGTGCCACAATAATGAAATATTAACAGGAAGTGTTTTTTATGTTATGAAATCTTTCTTCAGTTACACTGTAGACTACTTATGAGTTAGACGTGCCACGCAATAATTTTGCGGGAAAAACTGCTTACTGAAGTGTCGATTGCTTTCGTTTTTAGACAAACTAAGTTTCTTGCTCTATAAGGAATATGAAATGCATCTCAATGCTTTTGGTAACATTCAATACTACAACTTTTTTTGTCACCCACACAGTGAAATTGACTGTTCATTTTCATGTATTGTGGGAAACAATTCTTAAATACCAGTGGAAGTGGGACTGTAAAAAAGCATTACCAGCAGACAGGGGGCCAATGCTTTCAGTGCCAACCCTTTTTATACATTTACATTTTAGTCTTTTAGCTACAGAAAAGTATTAGGGCCAAGTGAAGAGAAAAAATAAAAACGGTGATGGATAGTACTTCAAAAACTCGAAATACTTTGAGAATAAAGAGAACATTTTGAGAATAAAGTCAAAATAAGATTGAGAATAAAGTCAAAGTGTAACTTCAAGAATGAAGTCAAACTATTTTGAGGAAAACGTTGAAATATAATTTAGAGAATAGTCACAATTTTGACAAAGTTGCAATTATATTTCTAAATTAAAGTAGGGGATTTGGTTTATTGCATGCCTTCCTGGCTCCCTGTTGCTGTGCGCGCCACTGTTGAAATGCCTGAGTTAGATGGCCTGAAGATAATTTCCTGCTATTCTACACATTTTGCCATGATGCTAAGAGAAAATGTTACAGTTTTACAGCTAATTTCTTGTAATTCTAAAATAAATTGCCATGCCATGTTCATATGCTATCTGGGCTATCTGTGCGTGTGGTTTTCCCAATGTACAGTTTCGGGCAAGGGCACGGCACTGGATAGTTTAGATGACACCCGCAGAGGCACAGGTGGTGAGGTTCTTCAGTCTGATGGGTTGGTTGGTTTTTGGATGGGGGAACTGTTTGAGTTTTAGCGATTGTGCGAACAACGAGCGCATATAACCGTAGAGATTACTGCTTCCAAGGTTTTCTTGTTACAAGCTATACGGAGGGTGCTCTAGGAAACAAACAGCTCTAGGAAACAAACAGAGACCTGAGGACACCATCCAACCTGGAACTGAGCTCCCAGGCTTGAAAGGACAGACCAGATACAAATTCAATTAGCACTAAGGTGTGAAGTAAAAGGGCTTTAGGCCCAACAAGTGTCAGGAGTCTTTGAAGCGTCCTCTGAAGCCCCCTCCTGCTGTTCAAAGACCTTTCACTGGCATTTTCTACAAGAAATCTGCCTCCAGAAATAAAAGCTTCTTCCAAGTGGGTGTGACATACACCTACTCCCATTGCCTGCTGCACTGCTGCTTGGATTCCACCTGGCGATCTGTTCACCGTCTGCCCTGGCCTGTCTCCCCCTGTCTGGTACAGGTACCTCCACCACACTCCCCCCTCTCTCCCGAGCTTTCGCTCGCCTCCAGCACACACATACTGTTGGGGCGAGTGACTCTGAACTAACAATGGCTAGCCCCAAGTCGTTAGCTATTTTGCTATTTGCCTCATGACTCCTGCATACTTTGTTGACTAGAAACTTTCTTTACCCAACCGTGGGACAAACTGTTTGTTCCCACACTCGAGATTCTGACTCTATTGGTTACACAGACTTTTGGCCTCCTATCCTATTCTAACCACCTCTCGCCGGCTTTGTATTCATGTTACCTGATGAAATTGCTGTACAGTATGATCTTGTTGCCATCTGATGCACATTCAGATGTCATAAATCAGCACTGCAGAGCTCTCCCTGTACTATGCCATGCCTTGATTGTATTACTGTTGATGATATCTGGAAATGTGCATGTATACCCTGGCCCACCTACTGTTGCTAGCCCCAATTCTGAATGATATCTGCTTCACTGATTTCTGCTCTTGTAAAAGCCTGGCTTATTACCTAAAATGGATCAATTGAAAGTGTGGGTGGACAGCTCCAATCCAGATGTGTTGGTCATTACTGAGACGTGGTTAAGGAAGAGTGTTTTGAATACTGATGTTAACCTTTCTGGTTATAACCTTTTTCGGCAAGACATATCTTCCAAAGGTGGGGGAGTGACAATCTTTACCAAGGATCACCTTCAGTGCTCGGTTGACTCTACTAAGTCTGTCCCCAAACAATTTGATTTGCTGGTTTTAAGCACTAAACTTTCAAATAGCTCTTTGTTGACTGTTGCTGGGTGCTATCGCCCTCCATCAGCACCGGTCTGTAACCTACCTGCCCTAAACTCTGTCCTGGCCCCTTACACTAAGTCTGAATTTGTCCTGCTAGGTGACCTAAACTGGGACATGCTTAAACCACCTGGCCAAGTCCTAAAGCAATGGGACTCCCTAAAACTTTCTCAGATTATCACGAATCCGACAAGGTATGACTCCAAACACCCAGAAAAGGCTACTCTCCTTGATGTTATCCTCACAAATAATCCTGATAGGTATCAGTCTGGTGTTTTCTGTAATGACCTTAATGATCACTATTTTACAGCCTGTGTTCGTAATGGCTGCTCAGTGAAACGACCTGTCCTGATTTGTCATAGACGCTTGCTAAAAAACGTTAATGAGCAAGCCTTCCTTCATGAACTGGCCTCTGTAAAATTGTATAGAATCACCTTGATCCCCTTTGTCAAAGATGCTTGGACCTTCTTGTTTGATATTTTCAGTGGTTTTGTTAAAGAAAATTTGAATTAGGTTCAGCCCCTGGTTCGACCATGGTCTTGCAGAGTTACTCCACCTCAAGAATTGCATTTGGCGAAAGGCTCGGCACACGCATACTCAGGCTGACTGGCCATCATTCAGGCAAATGAGAAATAAGTGCATCCAGCCTATCCGGAAGGCCAAAGTTAGTTACTTTAAGGAGCAGTTCTCTCTCTGTGGGTCTAACCCCAAGAAGTTCTGGAAAACGGTTAAAACCCTCCTCCTCACAGCTGCCCATGCCCCTTAATGTTGATGATGTGGTTGTTACTGACAAGAAGCACATGGCTGAGCTCTTTATTCACCACTTCATTAAGTCAGGATCCCTATTTGACTCAGCCATGCCTCCTTGCCCGTCCAGCATTTCCTCATCTCCCACCCCTTCTAATGCGACTATCTCTGATGCTTCTCCCTCTTTTCCCCCTGCCCCGCTACAAAATTTCTCCCTGCAGGTAGTCACTGAGTCCGAGGTGCTAAAGGAGCTCCTTACATTTAACCCCAAAAAAACATCTGGGTCAGATGGTTTAGACCCTTTCTTCTTTAAGGTTGCTGACCCTATCATTGCAAAGCCTATCTCCAACCTTTTTAACCTGTCTCTCCTTTCTGGGGAGGTTCCCATTGCTTGGAAGGTAGCCACAGTTCGTCCTTTATTGAAAGAGGGAGATCAAACTGATCCTAACTGTTCTATTTTGCCCTGTTTATCAAAAGTGTTGGAAAAACTTGTCAATAATCAACTGACTGGCTTTCTTGATGTCCATAGTATTTTCTCGGGTATGCAATCTGGTTTCCTCTCAGGTTATGGATGTGTCATTGCAACCTTAAAGGTCCTCAATGATGTCCCCATTGCCCTTGATTCTGAGCAATATTGTGCTGCTATTTTTATTGACTTGGCCAAAGCTCTTGATACGGTAGACCATTCCATTCGGCTAAGGAGTATTGGTGTCTCTGAGGGGTCTTTGGCCTGGTTTGCTAACTACCTCTCTCAAAGAGTGCAGTGTAATAAAGTCAGAAAATATTGCTGTCTCAGCCACTGCAAGTCACCAAGGCTCAATCCTAGGCCCCACGCTCTTCTCAATTTACATCAATAACATAGCTCAGGCAGTAGGAAGCTCTTTCATCCATTTATATGCAGATGATACAGTCTTATACTCAGCTGGCCCCTCCCTGGATGTTGGGTTAAATGTTCTACAACAAAGCTTTCTTAGTGTCCAACAAGCTTTCTCTACCCTTAACCTTGTTCTGAACACCTCCAAAACAAAGGTCACGTGGTTTGGTAAGAAGAATGCCTTCTTCCCACAGGTGTTATTACTACCTCTGAGGGTTTAGAGCTTGAGGTAGTCACCTCATACAAGTACTTGGGAGTATGGCTAGACGGTGCACTGTCCTTCTCTCAGCACATATCAAAGCTGCAGGCTAAAGTTAAATCTAGACTTCAAATCAAATCAAATGGTATTTGTCACATACTGTACACATGGTTAGCAGATGTTAATGCGAGTGTAGCGAAATGCTTGTGCTTCTAGTTCCGACAATGCAGTAATAACCAACAAGTAATCTAACCTAACAATTTCACTGAACAGCATAGGCAAGATGCAGTAGATGGTATCGAGTACAGTATATACATATGAGATGAGTAATGTAGGGTATGTAAACATTATATTAAGTGGCATTGTTTAAAGTGGCTAGTGATACATTTTTTACATAAATTTTTCCATTATTGAAGTGGCTGGAGTTGAGTCAGTATGTTGGCAGCAGCCACTCAATGTTAGTGGTGGCTGTTTAACAGTCTGATGGCCTTGAGATAGAAGCTGTTTCTCAGTCTCTCGGTCCCTGCTTTGTTGCACCTGTACTGACCTCGCCTTCTGGATGATAGCGGGGTGAAAAGGCAGTGGCTCAGGTGGTTGTTGTCCTTGATGATCTTTATGGCCTTCCTGTGACATCGGGTGGTGTAGGTGTTCTGGAGGGCAGGTAGTTTGCCCCCGGTGATGCGTTGTGCAGACCTCACTACCCTCTGGAGAGCCTTACGGTTGTGAGCGGAGCAGTTGCCGTACTAGGCGGTGATACAGCCCGACAGGATGCTCTCAATCGTGCATCTGTAAAAGTTTGTGAGTGCTTTTGGTGACAAGCCGAATTTCTTCAGCCTCCTGAGGTTGAAGAGGCGCTGCTGCGCCTTCTTCACCACGCTGTCTGTGTGGGTGGACCAATTCAGTTTGTCCGTGATGTGTATGCTGAGGAACTTAAAACTTACTACCCTCTCCACTACTGTCCCTTCGATGTGGATAGGGGGGTGCTCCCTCTGCTGTTTCCTGAAGTCTACGATCATCTCATTTGTTTTGTTGACGTTGAGTGTGAGGTTATTTTCCTGACTCCACACTCCGAGGGCCCTCACCTCCTCCCTCTAGGCCGTCTCGTTGTTGTTGGTAATCAAGCCTACCACTGTAGTGTCGTCTGCAAACTTGATGATTGAGTTGGAGGCGTGCATGGCCACACAGTCGTGGGTGAACAGGGAGTACAGGAGAGGGCTCAGAACGCACCCTTGTGGGTTGGAGATGTTGTTACCTACTCTCACCACCTGGGGGCGGCCTGTCAAGAAGTCCAGTACACAGTTGCACAGGGCGGGGTCGAGACCCAGGGTCCCGAGCTTGATGACGAGTTTGGAGGGTAATATGGTGTTAAATGCTGAGCTGTAGTCGATGAACAGCATTCTCACATAGGTATTCCTCTTGTCCAGATGGGTTAGGGCAGTGTGCAGTGTGGTTGCGATTGCGTCGTCTGTGGACCTATTGGGGCGTTAAGCAAATTGGAGTGGGTCTAGGTTGTCCGGCAGGGTGGAGGTGATATGGTCCTTGACTAGTCTCTCAAAGCACTTCATGATGACGGAAGTGAGTGCTACAGGGCGGTAGTCGTTTAGCTTAGTTACCTTAGCTTTCTTGGGAACAGGAACAGTGGTGGCCCTCTTGAAGCATGTGGGAACAGCAGACTGGGATAAGGATTGATTGAATATGTCCGTAAACACACCAGCCAGCTGGTCTGCGCATGCTCTGAGGACGCGGCTGGGGATGCCGTCTGGGCCTGCAGCCTTGCGAGGGTTAACACGTTGAAATGTTTTACTCACGTCGGCTGCAGTGAAGGAGAGTCCGCAGGTTTTGGTAGCGGGCCGTGTCAGTGGCACTGTATTGTCCTCAAAGCGAGCAAAGAAGTTGTTTAGTCTGTCTGGGAGCAAGACATCCTGGTCCGCGACGGGGCTGGTTTTCTTTTTGTAATCCGTGATTGACTGTAGACTCTGCCACATACCTCTTGTGTTGCGACTCTACTTTGTCTCTATACTGACGCTTAGCTTGTTTGATTGCCTTGCGGAGGGAATAGCTACACTGTTTGTATTCAGTCATGTTTCCAGTCACCTTGCCCTGGTTAAAAGCAGTGGTTCACGCTTTCAGCTTCGCGCGAATGGGGCCATCAATCCATGGTTTCTGGGTTGGGAATGTTTTAATAGTTGCTGTGGGTACGACATCGCCGATGCACTTGCTAATAAACTCGCTCACCGAACCAGCGTATTCGTCAATGTTGTTGTTTGACGCAATGCGGAACATATCCCAATCCACGTGATCGAAGCAATCTTGAAGCATGGAATCAGATTGGTCAGACCAGCGTTGAACAGACCTGAGCGCGGGAGCTTCTTGTTTTAGTCTCTGTCTATAGGCAGGGAGCAACAAAATGGAGTCGTGGTCAGCTTTTCCGAAAGGAGGGCGGGGGAGGGCCTTATATGCGTCGCGGAAGTTAGAATAACAACGATCTAGTGTTTTACCAGCCCTGGTAGCACAATCGATATGCTGATAGAATTTAGGGAGTCTTGTTTTCAATTAGCCTTGTTAAAATCCCCAGCTACAATGAATGCAGCCTCAGGATATGTGGTTTCCAGTTGTGATGTGTCTGCTTGGGGGGGACTATATGTGGCTGTGATTATAATCGAAGAGAATTCTCTTGGTAGATAATGCGGTCGGCATTTTATTGTGAGGAATTCTAAGTCACGTGAACAGAAGGACTTGAGTTCCTGTATGTTGTTATGATCACACCACGTCTCGTTAATCATAAGGCATACCCCCCCCCCCCCCCCCGCCCCTCTTCTTACCAGAAAGATGCTTGTTTCTGTCGGCGCGATGCTTGAAGAAACCAGGTGGCTGTACCGACTCCGATAGCGTGTCTCGAGTGAGCCATGTTTCCGTGAAGCAAAGAACGTTACAGTCTCTTATGTCTCTCTGGAATGCTACCCTTGCTCGGATTTCATCAACCTTGTTGTCAAGAGACTGGACATTGGCGAGTAGTATGCTCAGGAGCAGTGCGCGATGTGCCCGTCTCCGGAGCCTGACCAGAAGACCGCTTCGTCTGCCCCTTTTACGGCGTTGTTGTTTTGGTTCGCCGGCTGGGATCGAATCCTTTGTCCTGGGTGGTGTGCAAAACAGAGGATCCGCTTTGGGAAAGTCGTATTCCTGGTCGTAATGATGGTGAGTTGACGTTGCTCTTATATCCAGTAGTTCCTCCCGACTGTATGTAATAAAACCTAAGATTACCTGGGGTACCAATGTAAGAAATAACACGAAAAAAAATAAAATAATGCATAGTTTCCTAGGAACGCGAAGCGAGGCGGCCATCTCTGTCGACACCGGACAGTTATACATAGGTCAAAAAGGTAGAGGTTTCCTCTATCATAATTGCTCCTCTTTCACCCCATCTGCCAAACTAACCCTGATTCAGATGACCATCCTACCCGTGCTAGATTACGGAGACATCATTTATAGATCGGCAGGTATGGGTGCTCTCGAGCGGCTAGATGTTCTTTACTATTCGTCCATCAGATTTGCCACCAATGCTCCTTATAGGACACATCACTGCACTAGATACTCCTCTGTAAACTGGTCATCTATGTATTACCGGTCGCAAGACTCACTGGTTGATGCTTATTTATAAAACCCTCTTTGGCCTCACTCCGCCCTATCTGAGATATTTACTGCAGCCCTCATCCTCCACATACGACACCCGTTCTGCAAGTCACATTCTGTTAAAAGGACCGCAAAGCACACACATCCCTGGGTTGCTAGTCTTTTCAGTTTGCTGCAGCTAGCGACTGGAACGAGCTGCAACAAACACTCAAACTGGACAGTTTTATCTCAATCTCTTCATTCAAAGACTCAATCATGGACACTCTTACTGACAGTTGTGGCTGTTTTGTATGATGTATTGTTGTCTCTACCTTCTTGACCTTTGTGCTGTTGACTTTGCCCAATAATGTTTGTACTATGTTTTTGTGTTGCTACCATGTTGTGTTGCTACCATGTTGTTATCATGTTGTGTTGCTACCATGCTGTGTTGTCATGTTTTACTGCCTTGTTATGTTATTGTCTTTGGTCTCTCTTTATGTAGTGTTGTTTCTCTCTTGTTGTGATGTGTGTTTTGTCCTATATATTGTTTTTATTTGTATTTTTTTTTAAATCCCAGGCCCCTGTCCCCGCAGGAGGCCTTTTGGTAGGCTGTCATTGTAAATAAGAATTTGTTCTTACAACTGACTTGCCTAGTTAAATAAATGTTAAATAAAAAAAATATATATATGACATGTCCTATAGGAGTTGGGATGACATCAATAATTTTTTTGTGTGGATATGTCCGATTTGAGTACACAAGTTTGTCGCTGAGGTTGATGTTCCAATATGTGCGATAATATGTGAAATGTGTGGTATCATTATTCATTAAGGTGCCACCAACCTCCAGTGTTCTAGAGACATGTTAGCTTCCGTCCACAAAGCTGCCTGAGGAAGACCAGTCGAAAAGAGTGGCAGTTGTGCATCCTGTTAGCAGGTTGACGTTTGGACGTACTGCCAAATTCTCTCAAACAACGTTGGAGGCGTTTATGGTAGAGAAATTAACATTCAATTCTCTGGCAACAGCTCTGGTGAACATTCTTTCAGTCAGCATGCCAATTGCACGCTTCCTCAAAACTTGAGACATCTGTGACATTGTGGTGTGTGACAAAACTGCACATTTTAGAGTGTCCTTTTATTATTCCCAGCACAAGGTGCACCTGTGTAATGATCATGCGGTTTAATCATATTCTTGATATGCCACATCTGTCAAGGGATGGATTGCCAAGATAAAGTTCACTAACAGGGACGTAAAACAAATTTGTGCACAAAATTGGAACGAAATAAGCTTTTTGTGTTTATGGAACATTTCCGAGATCTTTTATTTCAGCTCAGGAAACATGGGACCAACAAATGACATGTTGCGTTTATATTTTTGTTCAGTATACTTTACTTATAGTGTATGTAGACCCCCTCAGGTTGCGCCTATTGTAGTGTGCGTATTGATCTATTGTTTTGTGTGTCATTGATGCAAGAATTACATGGCTGCATCAAAATACAGCTCCGACTCCGAGTCTTGTTTTATTTAGTTGTGTTTATGTGGGTACAAACATGACAAATTGGTGACGAGATTGAACCTGCATTTTACCAATGTGCCATCCTGGTCTAAGATTACAGCAAAACTTGGAGGAGAGGACAGAAAAGTCGAGAGGAGTGGGATGTCGAAAGGATGCATGCACTGTCAGAATGCTCCGTCTGTCACGCTCTGATCTGTTTCACCTGTCCTTGTGATTGTCTCCGCCTCCTCCAGGTGTCGGATATTTTCCCCAGTGTATTTATCCCTGTGTTTCCTGTCTCTCTGTGCCAGTTCGTCTTGTCTGTTTCAAGTCAACCAGCGTGTTTTTCCCATGCTCCTGCTTTTTCTATTCTCTTTTGCTAGTCCTCCCGGTTTTGACCCTTGCCTGTTTTCTGGACTCTGTACCCGACTGTCTGACCAGTTTGCCTGCCCTGACCTCGAGCCTGCATGCTACTCTTTACCTCCTGGACTCTGATCTGGTTTTGACCTTTTGCCTGTCCATGACTATTCTTTTGCCTACCCCTTTTGGAACTAATAAATATCTCAAATCATCTGCCTCCCATGACTGCATCTGGGTCTGGCCCTAGTAAGAGGGATGCGTGAGTCAATTGAAAAAGCACAGAATGACTTTGAAATAACGTTAGCTAATGAATGTTTAAAAAATAAAAAATAAAAAATACTTTTATTTAACCAGGTAGGCTAGTTGAGAACAAGTTCTCATTTACAACTGCGACCTGGCCAAGAATAAAGCAAAGCAGTTCGACACATACAACAACACAGAGTTACACATGGAATAAACAAACATGCAGTCAATAATACAGTAGAAAAAGTCTATATACAGTGTGTGCAAATGAGATAAGGCAATAAATAGGCCATGGTGGCGAAGTAATTACAATATAGAAATTAAACACTGGAGTGATTGAAGTGCAGAAGATGAATGTGCAAGTAAAGATACTGGGGTGCAAAGGAGCAAGATAAATAAATACAGTATGGGGATGAGGTAGTTGGATGGGCTATTTACAGATGGGCTATGTACAGGTGCAGTTATTTGTGAGCTGCTCTGACAGCTGGTGCTTAAAGCTAGTGAGGGAGATATGAGTCTCAAACTTCAGTGATTTTTGCAGTTCGTTCCAGTCATTGGCAGCAGAGAACTGGAAGGAAAGGCGGCCAAATGAGGAATTGGCTTTGGGGGTGTCTAGTGAGTTATACCTGCTGGAGCGCGTGCTACGGGTGGGTGCTGCTATGGTGACCAGTGAGTTGAGATAAGGCGGGGTTTTACCTAGGAGAGACTTGTAGATGACCTGGAGCCAGTGGGTTTGGCGACGAATATGAAGCGAGGGCCAGCCAACGAGAGCGTACAGGTCGCAATGGTGGGTAGTATATGGGGCTTTGGTGACAAAATGGATGGCACTGTGATAGACTGCATCCAATTTGTTGAGTAGAGTGTTGGAGGCTATTTTGTAAATGGGTATGTTTGGCAGCATGAGTGAAGGATGCTTTGTTGCGAAATAGGAAGCTGATTCTAGATTTAATTGTGGATTGGAGATGCTTAATGTGAGTCTAAAGGAGAGTTTACAGTCTAGCCAGACACCTAGGTATTTGTAGGTGTCCACATATTCTAAGTCAGAACCGTCCAGAGTAGTGATGCTGTACGGGTGGGCAGGTGCGGGCAGCGATCGGTTGAAGAGCATGCATTTCGTTTTACTTGCATTTAAGCGCGTTGGAGGCAACGGAAGGAGAGTTGTATGGCATTGAAGCTCGTCTGGAGGTTAGTTAACACAGTGTCCAAAGAAGGGCCAGAAGTATACAGAATGGTGTCGTCTACGTAGAGGTGGATCAGAGAATCACAAGCGGCAAGAGCGACATCATTGATGTATACAGAGAAGAGATTCGGCCCGAGAATTGAACCCTGTGGCATCCCCATAGAGACTGCCAGAGGTCCAGACAACAGGCCCTCCGATTTGACACACTGAACTCTATCAGAGAAGTAGTTGCTGAACCAGGCGAGGCAGTCATTTGAGAAACCAAGGCTGTTTAGTCTGCATGATAAGAATGTGGTGATTGACTGAGTCGAAAGCCTTGGCCAGGTCGATGAATACGGCTGCACAGTAATGTCTCTTATCGATGGCGGTTATGATATCATTTAGGACCTGCTCTGAACCCAGATTGCATAGCGGAGAAGGTACGGTGGGATTCTAAATGGTCGGTAATCTGTTTGTTAACTTGGCTCTCTCAGACCTTAGAAAGGCAGGGTAGGATAGATATAGGTCTGTAACAGTTTGGGTCTAGTGTCTCCCCCTTTGAAGAGGGGGATGATCACGGCAGCTTTCCAGTCTTTGGGAATCTCAGACGATACGAAAGAGAGGTTGAACAGGTTGAATAAGGGGTTGCAACAACTTCGGCAGATAATTTTAGAAAGAGAGGGTCCAGATTGTCTAGCCCGGCTGATTTGTAGGGTTTCAGATTTTGCAGCTCTTTCAGAACATCAGCTATCTGGATTTGGGTGAAGGAGAAATGGGGGAGGCTTGGGCGAGTTGCTGTGGGGGGTGCCGGGCAGTTGACCGGGGTAGGGGTAGCCAGGTGGAAAGCATGGCCAGTCATAGAAAAATGCTTATTGTAATTCTCAATTATAGTGGTTTTATAGGTGGTGACAGTTTCCTAGCCTCAGTGCATTGGGCAGCTGGGAGGAGGTGCTCTTATTCTCTATGGACTTTACAGTGTCCAATAACTTTTTTGAGTTTGTGCTACAGGATGCCAATTTCTGTTTGAAAAAGCTAGCCTTAGCTTTCCTAACTGCCTGTGTATATTGGTTCCTAACTTCCCTAAAAAGTTGCATATCACGGGGGCTATTCGATGCTAATGCAGTACGCCACAGGATGTTTTTATGCCGGTCAAGGGCAGTCAGGTCTGGAGTGGACCAAGGTCTATATCTGTTCCTTGTTCAACATTTTTTGAATGGAGCATGCTTATTTTTGTACTATGTACCGCTCCAGCAGGTATATCTCTCTGGTCACCCCCAAAACCAATTCTTCCTTTGGCCGCCTCTCCTTCCAGTTCTCTGCTGCCAATGACTGGAACGAACTACAAAAATCTCTGAAACTGGAAACACTTATCTCCCTCACTAGCTTTAAGCACCAGCTGTCAGAGCAGCTCATAGATTACTGCACCTGTACATAGCCCATCTATAATTTAGCCCAAACAACTACCTCTTTACCTACTGTATTTATTTATTTATTTTGCTCCTTTGCACCCCATTATTTCTATCTCTACTTTTTCTATCTCTACTATCTCTACTCTACTTTTTTTTTTTACTTGCTATATTGTATTTACTTCGCCACCATGGCCTTTTTATATTTGTATTTATTTATATATATATTTTGTTTGCCTTCACCTCCCTTATCTCACCTCACTTGCTCATATTGTATATAGACTTATTTTTCACTGTATTATTGACTGTATGTTAGTTTTACTCCATGTGTAACTACAGTGGGGAGAACAAGTATTTGATACACTGATGATTTTGCAGGTTTTCCTACTTACAAAGCATGTAGAGGTCTGTAATTTTTATCATAGGTACACTTCAACTGTGAGAGACGGAATCTAAAACAAAAATCCAGAAAATCACATTGTATGATTTTTAAGTAATTAATTTGCATTTTATTGCATGACATAAGTATTTGATACATCAGAAAAGCAGAACTTAATATTTGGTACAGAAACCTTAGTTTGCAATTACAGAGATCATACGTTTCCTGTAGTTCTTGACCAGGTTTGCACACACTGCAGCAGGGATTTTGGCCCACTCCTCCATACAGACCTTCTCCAGATCCTTCAGGTTTCGGGGCTGTCGCTGGGCAATACGGACTTTCGGCTCCCTCCAAAGATTTTCTATTGGGTTCAGGTCTGGAGACTGGCTAGGCCACTCCAGGACCTTGAGATGCTTCTTACGGAGCCACTCCTTAGTTGCCCTGGCTGTGTGTTTCGGGCCGTTGTCATGCTGGAAGACCCAGCCACGACCCATCTTCAATGCTCTTACTGAGGGAAGGAGGTTGTTGGTGTAGATCTCGCGATACATGGCCCCATCCATCCTCCCCTCAATACGGTGCAGTCGTCCTGTCCCCTTTGCAGAAAAGCATCCCCAAAGAATGATGTTTCCACCTCAATGCTTCACGGTTGGGATGGTGTTCTTGGGGTTGTACTCATCCTTCTATTCCTCCAAACACGGCGAGTGGAGTTTAGAGCAAAAAGCTCTATTTTTGTCTCATCAGACCACATGACCTTCTCCCATTCCTCCTCTGGATCATCCAGATGGTCATTGGCAAACTTCAGACGGGCCTGGACATGCGCTGGCTTGACAGGGGGACCTTGCGTGCGCTGCAGGATTTTAATCCATGACGGCGTAGTGTGTTACTAATGGTTTTCTTTGAGACTGTGGTCCCAGCTCTCTTCAGGTCATTGACCAGGTCCTGCCGTGTAGTTCTGGGCTGATCCCTCACATTCCTCATGATCATTGATGCCCCACGAGGTGAGATCTTGCATGGAGCCCCAGACCGAGGGTGATTGACCGTCATCTTGAACTTCTTCCATTTTCTAATAATTGTGCCAACAGTTGTTGCCTTCTCATCAAGCTGCTTGCCTATTGTCCTGTAGCCCATCCCAGCCTTGTACAGGTCTACAATTTATCCCTGATGTCCTTACACAGCTCTCTGGTCTTGGCCATTGTGGAGAGGTTGGAGTCTGTTTGATTGAGTGTGTGGACAGGTGTCTTTTATACAGGTAACGAGTTCAAACAGGTGCAGTTAATACAGGTAATGAGCGGAGAACAGGAGGGCTTCTTAAAGAAAAACTAACAGGTCTGTGAGAGCCGGAATTCTTACTGGTTGGTAGGTGATCAAATACTTATGTCATGCAATAAAATGCAAATTAATTACTTAAAAATCATACAATGTGATTTTCTGGACTTTTGTTTTAGATTCCGTCTCTCACAGTTGAAGTGTACCTATGATAAAAATGACAGACCTCTACATGCTTTGTAAGTAGGAAAACCTGCAAAATCGGCAGTGTATCAAATACTTGTTCTCCCCACTGTATGTGTTGTTGTATGTGTCGAACTGCTTTGCTTTATCTTGGCCAGGTCGCAATTGTAAATGAGAACGTGTTCTCAATTTGCCTACCTGGTTAGATAAAGGTGAAATAAAAAATAAATAAATTTAAGATAGTGAGGAAGGCATTTTTAAAGAATAACCAGGCATCCTCTACTGACGGGATGAGGTCAATATCATTCCAGGATACCCCGGCCAGGTCGAATAGAAAGGCCTGCTCGCTGAAGTGTTTTAGGGAGCGTTTGACAGTGACGAGGGGTGGTCATTTGACCGCAGACCCATTACGGATGCAGGCAATGAGGCAGTGATCGCTGAGATCTTGGTTGAAAACAGCTGAGGTGTATTTGGAGGACAAGTTGGTTAGGATGATATCTATGAGGGTGCCCGTGTTTACGGATTTGGGGTTGTACCTGGTAGGTTCATTGATAATTTGTGTGAGATTGAGGGCATCACGTTTAGATTGTAGGATGGCCGGGGTGTTAAGCATGTCCCAGTTTAGGTCACCTAGCAGCACGAGCTCTGAAGATAGATGTGAGCGCAGCTGGAGGCAACAGGGGGGGGGGGGGCAGCGGTGGTCTATAGCAAGCGGCAACGGTGAGAGACTTGTTTCTGGAAAGGTGGACTTTTTAAAGTAGAAGCTCGAATTGTTTGTGTGTGAAAACACTTATATTAATACAAATGCTGGGATATATTGGAACTATTGGGCAACCTACATTGAAAGAGCGGAACTTGTTTGTGACGTTAACGATGTGGCTGATGGGAAGAAAGTGTCTGTTGTGCTTAACGTTATGGTTGCAAAGACATACAGCTTGCTACGCAGCTTGTTTACACCAGAAAAGCCAGCTGACAAATAATTCAAAGACATTGTTGACACATTACAAAACCATTTAAGCCCAAAACCTTTGGTAATAGCAGAGACATTCTGATTCCATAAACGGAGCCGGTCAAAAGTGAGACCATATCAGAATACATTGCAGAGCTGAGGAAAATATCTGAATATTGCCAATTTAGGGCAGGGCTGTCAGATGCATTGAGGGACACGCTTGTATGTGGCATGTAAAGAGAAAGCATACAAAAGAGGTTGCTAACAGAAAAGTACTTGACATTAGGACGTGCACTGAACATAACAATTTCAATGGCGAGCGCAGCAAAGGATGCATCTGAATAGCAAAGAAAGGGCTTGAATGTGGTAACAAATAAAATGTCATTTAAAATATAAAGTGAGAAACATGTTTTCCCTGTTGCAAGACATCACATGATGCAAATTACTTTTGGTTTAAATCAGGCGTCAACAACCGGTAGATTGCACTCGACTTGTCAATATCCAAGGCTTTCCTAATTGATCGCCAAACATTCCTGTAAAAAGCATTCCTATTTGTGTCTTTTTTTGCGCTGTTTGGGGTAGGTGCACTTGATTCAGCTGCCCTGTGCCCCTGGTAGTCAAAGTTCCCCCGTTTTGAACCATTTTCATGTGTCTGAAGGTACAAATCGAGCCTACCCAGCGGGCTCGGAGAGCAAATCAAGTGCACCTATAGGACTACCGCTGGCCAATCAGAATATTAGTTATTTAACCTTTATTTAACTAGGCAGATAGCTTAGAGCACCATGTCTGCAGCTTTCTCGAGCCCACAGCAAAGTTGATAGTTGACTACTGTGTGACTCAAAACATGACTGGAGACACACTGTCAACGAATAGATTACAGCGAAGAGCTGCTGTTTTTATTAGTTAGTTCATGTTTAAGATTTTATTCAGCACTAACAACACTTTATTCAACACTTATAAGCCATAAAAAACCTCTTCCTATCCAGCTGCTCTACAAAGTGTATTGATAGACTTGCGTTGTTGTTAGCGGCTTGTGTCTTTCAAATATTGAGGAGTAGCCTATTTCACGTTCTCTGGTCATACCAATAACAACATGGATTGGTGCATGAGTCAGAAATAATGAAGGGCGACTCGAGTTTCACCATCAGCTGGAAGACGGTGTCCCCTTTTCGGTCAGTTAGAGGAGGGAGGAAGAGCTGAGGGACATTGAGAGGCACTCTTTCCGCCTTTCTCTCTCGCTCTCTCCCCCTCCCCTCCCCTCCTTCCACCATCCACGCATCAGATCAGTAAAAAAAATATATATATATTTCAGGACTCACAAGTAATACAACAAATGACCTATTGTCAGTGAGATCTTATACCTCACGTTTTGAAATATAAATGTTAAATGGTCTGAGAAGAACAACTTTGGCAGGGCAATTCAATAATAACCCATATGCAGTGCCTATGTATTGAACCTATAGCCTACTGCACAAACCTCATTGTTACAACACTGGTTTTAATAGGTTCATGTTACGTAGGCTTACGTTTTTTTAAGTCATGTTTAATAAAGCATCTTAGCGCTAGATCTCGGCCTGCATTTTGACTCAAAGTGATCTTGGCTGGTGACCACTGGTTTAAAGAGAAAGACAGTATAAAATGCCACAAGCAGGAGAGCGTGTGTAAAGCAAACAAAAAGCACACACAAAGCAAACAGAAATTGCATAGAGAGAAACGCAAAACTACAAATGTACACAAAGTGACTGAGAGTGAGTCAGACTCAACTGGAAGCAACACATGGAAAGATGCTCTGTCGTGCCTTGAACTGCATAGCATTACAGAAACAGACTGCAGAGTAATATAGATTACTCCAGAGAGCTGACAGGAGTCAATTTATAAATGGAGATAGACACCGGGTCAGCGTTATCAGTAATCTCAGCGACAGATTACAACACACTCTTTTCAAAAATACCATTACAGAGACAACAATGATGCTCAAAACACACACTGTGGAAAAGGTTTCTCATTTGGGAAAAATGAATGTACATTTTACAAAGGCAAAACACAGCAGCTAGACCTGTGTGCACTACAAAATGGAGGACCAGCACAGTTTGGATGTGAATGGACGTGAATGA
This sequence comes from Salvelinus alpinus, assembly GCF_045679555.1. Classification (NCBI taxonomy): domain Eukaryota; kingdom Metazoa; phylum Chordata; class Actinopteri; order Salmoniformes; family Salmonidae; genus Salvelinus; species Salvelinus alpinus. Next base: position 7,348,970 of record NC_092118.1, on the reverse strand, counting down.
AAAATTCAACTGGACAGGCCCACTATCAAAGCACTGCACTGAATGTGTCATCACTAGGCAGCAGCACCAGTGACACTGCTAAGAGACTATCCAACTGCTCACAAACTTCCCAGGAAGTTTTCGAAAAGGGAATTAGAAAACAGAAAAGAATGAAGGCCACGATTGAGATAGATGAAAAGGCTACTCCAAAAGGCCCATCCTGTGCCATATGCAATCCGACCTAAAGTGGAGGCGGAGTTGCAGAACTTAAAGAATTCTGGGATTCTGTCCAAGGTGGACTGGAATGAGTGGCCATTGTTACAGTTCTGAAGAAAGGGAAAGCACGCATCTATGGGACTTTAAAGTGACAGTCAACCCCGTACTCCACATTGTTCAGTATCCACTGTCTCGCTTTTTTTTTTTACCTTTATTTAACTAGGCAAGTCAGTTAAGAACAAATTCTTATTTTCAATGATGGCCTAGGAACAGTGGGTTAACTGCCTGTTCAGGGGCAGAACGACAGATTTGTACCTTGTCAGCTCGGGGATTTGAACTTGCAACCTTTCGGTTACTAGTCCAACGCTCTAACCACTAGGCTACCCTGCCGCCCCAGGGCGGCATTGAGGACATAGAGTTGAAGTCGGAAGTTTACATACACCTTAGCCAAATACATTTATACTCAGTTTTTCACATTTCCTGATATTTAATCCTAGTAAAAATTCCCTGTCTTAGGTCAGTTAGGATCACCACTTTATTTTAAGAATGTGAAATGTCAGAATAATAATAGAGAGAATGATTTATTTCAGCTTTTATTTCTTTCATCACATTCCCAGTGGGTCAGAAGTTTACATACACTCAATTAGTATTTGGAAGCATTGCCTTTAAATTGCTTAACTTGGGTCAAACGTTTCGGGTAGCCTTCCACAAGCTTCCCACTGTCACGCCCTGGCCATGGAGAGGCTTTTATTCTCTATTTTGGTTAGGCCAGGGTGTGACTAGGGTGGGCATTCTAGTTTCTTTATTTCTATGTTTTCTGTTTCTATGTTTTGGCCCGGGTATGGTTCTCAATCAGGGACAGCTGTCTATCGTTGTCTCTGATTGGGAATCATACTTAGGCAGCCTGTTTTTCCACCTTGGTTGTGGGTAGTTGTCTGTGTTAGTGGCCTGTATAGCCCTAGTCAGCTTCACGTTCGTTTTTTGTTGTTTCTTGTTTTTGTTGGCGACATTTATAAAACTAAAATAAATGTACGCTCACGACGCTGCACCTTGGTCCGGTCATTTCCCTGACGACGTTCGTGACACCCACAATAAGTTGGGTGAATTTTGGCCCATTCCTCCTGACAGAGCTGGTGTAACTGAGTCAGGTTTGTAGGCCTCCTTGCTCGCACACAGTTTTTCAGTTCTGTCCACAAATTTTCTATGGGATTGAGGTCAGGGCTTTGTGATGGCCACTCCAATACCTTGACTTTGTTGTCCTTGAGCCATTTTGCCACAACTTTGGAAGTATGCCTCGGGTCATTGTCCATTTGGAAGACCCATTTGCGACCAAGCTTTAACTTCCTGACTGATGTCTTGAGATGTTGTTTCAATATATCCACATAAATTTCCTGCCTCATGATGCCATCTATTTTGTGAAGTGCACCAGTCCCTCCTGCAGCAAAGCACCCCCACACCATGATGCTGCCACCCCCGTGCTTCACGGTTGGGATGCTTGCACGCCTCCCCCTTTTTCCTCCAAATATAATGATGGTCATTATGGCCAAACAGTTCTATTTTTGTTTCATCAGACCAGAGGACATTTCTCCAAAAAGTACGATCATGGTCCCCATGTGCAGTTGCAAACCGTGGACTGTTTTTTTATGGAGATTTTGGAGCAGTGGCTTCTTCCTTGCTGAGCGGCCTTTCAGGTTATGTTGATATAGGACTCGTTTTACTGTGGATATAGATACTTTTGTACCTTCACAAGGTCCTTTGCTGTTGTTCTGGGATTGATTTTCACTAAAGTATGTTAATCTCTGGGAGACAGAACACATCTCCTTCCTGAGCGGTATGATGGCTGCGTGCTCCCCTGGTGTTTATACTTGCGTACTATTGTTTGTACAGATGAACGTGGTACCTTCAGGCATTTGGAAATTGCTCCCAAGGATGAACCAGACTTGTGGAGGTCTACAATTTTTTTCCTGAGGTCTTGGCTGATTTCTTTGGATTTTCCCATGATGTCAAGCAAAGAGCCACTGAGTTTGAAGGTAGGCCTTAAAATACATCCACAGGTACACCTCCAATTGACTCAAATGATGTCAATTAGCCTATCAGAAGCTTCTAAAGCCATGACATAATTTTCTGGAATTTTCAAAGCTGTTTAAAGTCATAGTCAACTTAGTGTATATAAATGTCTGATCCACTGGAATTGTGATACAGTGAAATAACCTGTCTGTAAATTGTTGGAAAAATTACTTGTGTCATGCACAAAGTAGATGTCCTAACCGACTTGCCAAAACTATAGTTTGTTAACAAGACATTTGTGGAGTGGTTGAAAAATGAGTTTAAATGACTCCAACGTAAGTCTATGTAAACTTCCGACTCCAACCGTATTTGCCTTCCTATCAGGAGCGGGACGCTTCACAAAGATAGACCTAGTGTCAGCTTACTTACAAATAGAAATTGAGGAATCGTCAAAATAGTTTTTGACAATCAACTCACAAAGGCTTGTTCTAGTACAACCGTCTTGTTTTCGGGATAGCCTCAGTTCCAGTCATCTAACAAAGAGCAATGGACCAAGTGCTTCAGGTGATATCAGATACCGCTGCTCCCGAGTGGCGCAGGGGTCTAAGGCACTGCATCTCAGTGCAAGAGGTGTCACTGAAGTCCCTGGTTTGAATCCAGGCTGCATCACATCCGGCTGTGATCGGGAGTCCCATAGGGTGGCGCACAATTGGCCCAGCGTCGTCCACGTTTGGCCGGGGTAGGCCGTCATTGTAAATAAGAATTTGTTCATAACTGACTTGCCTAGTTAAATAAAGGTTATAAAAAAACAGATGTTGCGTGGCCTTACCTTACCCGTGGTAATGTGACTTGGGGCATGTTGCTGGCGCCTGACAGATCTTACAACGCCTTGATAAATATGTTAAGTATCAGCCAACCACATCAAATGTTATAGCAATCTGTCAGTTGATGACATGGCACGCAACAATTGGTTGATGCATGCAATGTCTGAGCAGTGGACCATTGTTTGCTTATGGCCCCCGCCCCACAGAGGGTGTGCCCGAGTGAAACATGCCAGTGAGATGTTTCGCTCTGGGGCACCCCCTCCGCGGCCAGGGGCAATAAGCAAACCAGAGTGGCCCCACCATGACCAGAAAGAAATTAAGGGGCGTCTCTCTTTCTCTACTGCCTCTGCCTCGGATATGTTTCCTGTTGTTCGCTAGCGATACCAAAGATGATCTATTATATTGACAGTACATGTCCTCAAAGATTGAAGGCAGGCGGGAGGAGACGAGGTCAGGTGGTACCATTCTAACCAATGAGAGGGCAGATGTGTGTGTGAACTACAGGCACAACTAAGTTGTTTTTCTCAAAGTTACCGAATGCCACGATATCAGTACATTTGTAACAACCTAAACATGAATCTATTTGATCAAATAAGCCTCATGTAATTTGACACACTCTCATAGACCTCCATGCAAAATGGTCTGCTTATCTCGTGGGGACAGAGTTTTGGTGGAGATGATCCTCTGGTAGCCAGTCATAGATGCACAAGGTAGGTCTATTTTAAACATTGCCATCCATAAAATTATGCCAGCTGACTCATGATTTCGACTGGCTGAGAAACGCTGCCTGCCTGTCTGTCTCGTCCCGACTCCCGACACATTCATTACTATGGCACAGGCTGGAGATCGAATTTGAATATTGAAACAATGTTGCAAATGTCGGAGAGACAGATGGCAAGGTTTATACAAATCTCCGCTGTTGAAAACTAAATGTCAGTCTCAAAGAAATGTGAGATAATGTCTAGATACTTTTTTATAGTGGAGATCAAGTTTATAAATGCCTGGCTGGGCTGATAAGACAGTGGATTATGCAGTCAGATGGAACAGAGTAAATAGGCATTTTAATGTCATAGATTTAGCCAGTGGTAACTTGTGGAATAGACACCGTCTGGAATGTTGTTTTAACCAATCAGCATTCAGGATTAGATTTACCAGTTGTATAAAAAGGTACAAACACGACGACGCCATTTAAATCCCTGTAAGGATACTGACGAGTTCATTCAGATTTCTTTGAAAATGTAATACAATTGTGTGAATTGGTAAACTGTATTTTTTGTAAACCTGTCAAATGTTTTTGACTAAACTACAGTATGTTTCTCAAAGTACAATAATTATTCCTCTCTAGCAAAACACATGGAGAGAAATCAAAGCAATACAAATTGGACAAATTGAAGGGAAAAGTTCAACATGCTTCAGTACCTTTCACAGCCTTTGTTTAGCCATGCCTAGGGCAATGCACAACACAAATCCACACACATACAATTTGAACTGCTGTTAATGTGAACAAGTGGGAGTTGATAGTGAATGTATGGTACACCCACTTAACCATCCTCCCAATTGAATCATTTGCCCCCTCAGTGCATTAAGCTTAGCTTAAAAAACGGTGAATAAATAGTGGATGAAGTCAGCAATCTCTACACACTCTCCGGCACACTATGTTTAAAGATTTTGCAATTGCTCATGCGTGCCTAGTTTGAGTATCACTGACAGCTGAAGACAAAAAAAGGAGCTGGGGGAAGCTGTGTAATTAATGTATGTGTTTAATTGGGTTGTGTGTCTAGTGTACCGAATGCTATTCACACGGATATTACCGCTGACCTTCAATATCTAATGCGGGCATCCCTTCAATTTTCTATTGTGTAAGGAACTTAAAAACTTCACAATTGGCCGAAAGATTCTTGTACAGTGTTTGTCATTTTGACAGTTGGCTGTCTGCCAGATAGAAGTACCCACAATACGGCCACATACATTGTGGGGAGTCTTATCTTGAAGTGGCACCGTAAAGTCTCCTTACTACAAAATAATACAAAAGTAGTTATGGTGTAATTATTTCATAGTACCCACAACAGTCATACCTGTTCTCAGTTTGTGTAATTACACTTTTGTATGAACATTTGTATTGCATTGCATTTACTACAATTGTGTCTAAGCAACCACCTAAAATGACATTGCTAAGCCTTGTTTATACATCCTTTGTCCTGATCTTGCCCACATTCTGATTGTACCCACATTTTCAGAAATATGTCTACACGTGTCTCGTATCCGTCCACAGTGACTGCATTGTGACCACATTTCCTGTTCCCTCCCTGCATGCAAGTTATTTGACAGTTATTCTTTCCAAAATAATATTATTGATTTATTTGAAGACACATATTGATGCCATAAGTCAATGGTGCCACCTGTCAACGATTTAAGAAGGTGGGATAATGAGGATTTTAAATGGTTTCACTGTCCAGATCCGTCCACACTTGTAAGACACAATGCGTGCCCGACTTCCTCCGGAGGTGGTCAAGACCTGATCACAATCAGACCACAACTAGTCTTTTAATTGTCTACACAATCAGAATGTGGACAAGATCAGGACAAACGATGAATGTTAGAACCAGAACAGGGCATTAGATCACTCAATGTTCAATCTCTGTTATTGTGCATGCTGGAAACTGGAATAACAGGTGCTATGGTACAGCATGTAACAATCTGTTATGTAACTACCACATTAGTACACAGATATGGGGAGTGACCGAAAAGGGAAATCTGAATGTGCTACCTTTGTTTAGCGTCTAATTGCAGCTCTTGTTTCCTTAGAAACGACATAGTTACACCAGCACTGCCTCTGCCCTCAGCACTCGTGGAATCCATCCTTGTCCAGCCAAATCATGGGGAGGAACCCTTGTTGCTTTGTTGGGAAGCTATCCACTAGCCCACTGGGATATGCTATAACTTGCCACAAAGAAGGATTAGAGATCCCATATTGTCCTGCTCGGTCAACACTCGGATCCTGCTGACTGTACCAAGTATCACAGGGAAGGAAGAAAGAAAAGTATTTAAAAAAGCTGTGATACAGTAGGCCTACTGTGTCCAGTATCACAATTACTTACAACTAACTAACTATATACTTACTTATACATACTGTCATGTTCCCAACAATTTTTGGGGGCGCTCAGCAGAAAAAGGGAACTAATCAATAAGTTACTGATAACCAAAATGAAACAGGGGGGGTTTTAAAATGGGTTCTGAAAGGCATCCATGGGGGGGGGGGGGGGGGGGTTCCTGAGTGCTGGCCAACAACTCCAGTTGGGTCTTAAAAGATCCCCACCATGGACACCTACTGGATTTGCCTGAGGACAGACAAAAAAACAAAGCACTTATGTATCATAAGGGTTGTCATTGCTATTTGAATGATGAATATATTTTCTTTATTACATTTAATTGACAGCTGTGAGCCAATTTAACATTTCTTCGGGACCCACTCACAGATTACACAGTAGTTCATGACGCTGCTATTGAAATTTGTAGGTTGCTTTATAAAGGTGTGTAGTTTAAAAAAAAAGCTAAGCTTTGCTATCATTTAAAATTACACACCTTTTGACATTCGTAACACATCTGTTGTGTATCATTCTACTTCATTTAAAGTGACACACATACATTCATAACAGATCCATGACTGCTGTTGTATCATGTCAACAAGAGACTCCCCACAATCTGTTCACTTTGTAAATGAGCCCCCAAAAGTGATATTTAAATGGATTCCTATTGATTTAATAGCTCTAGCTTCCTTGCTGTCTTGTTTTAATTAATTTGAGAAAGTAAAATAGGGTATCTGGCGCATGTTGTCGCTAATGTCATTGGTCCTGGATATGCTAAAAAAGGCGATGATGGTAGCCCAATAATGGTAGCGGTATTAGCATATTATAAGCAGTACTTTTTTGAATCATTACGTTCCGGTTATATTAACCACCCAAACATAGCCTAGCTAAAAAAAAATCACCCCAAGACTGAATAAAAACTTCACTGCTTTACTTTTCTTTTTAACTCTGTTCTTTTTTAAAGTCTGGAAGAATTTTTATCTGTCCTCCTTTGAGATTTCTTCCATAATGAATTAGTATGCAACTGTCAATGCCGGAGTGAACACAACTTGAATAAAAATATATATTTTGGTGTACAGCAACAAAAGAGTAAGTATTTGCTTTAATGGCTAAGGTTTGTTTTGTTTTAACCTCACACAAAAAAAATCAGTTGCAGTATTTTCTTCAGGTCCTTCTTCACATTTCATTGACCTTACGCCATAACATTATAAATACCCTTGGCCTAAAAAAGTATATAATAGCTACTGTGATGCCTAGTTGAATTTTCTGTAATTAACACGTCATTTGTTATACACATATTATATTGGCAAGCAAACTGAAATACAGTATATTGTTTGATTCTCCCCTTACACTTCCGGCTACCTATGCTGCAATTACACTGTACTTACAAGGGTGTGATACATTTGTACTGATGTGGCATAAGGTCTACATTTTGTAAATAGTTGTCACGTCGTTCGTAATAATGAAGGTCGGACCAAGGCGCAGCGTATGTTGAGTTCCACATATTTTAATGAAAGTGAAACTTAAGTAAATACAAAAACACAATAAAGAATAAACGAACCGTGACGACAATTCAGTGCGAACAGGCAACTATCCATAGTCAATATCCCATAACCCATAGGTGGAAAAAATGCAACTTAAGTATGATCCCCAATTAGAGACAACGATTACCAGCTGCCTATAATTGGGAATCATCAATACAAACACCAACATAGAAAAATAAACCTAGAACCCCACATAGAAATAATAAACTAGACTAAACACCCCTAGTCACGCCCTGACCTACTCTACCATAGAAAATACAGGCTTTCTATGGTCAGGACGTGACAATAGTTCTTCCAACTATAGGTTAAAAATAGACCAGTCGATTCGTTTTCTCCACAAATATCCATTTAATCTTCACAAATTTACTGAAAATCACAGTTTATTGAAAGAAAGGTCAAATAACACAGATAAATGTAGCTAGGAGTAACTACTCAGTGCATGGCACATTCTCAGGGAGACGACTCATTGTGAGTCTTTGGCTCTTCACCTCTAGCATGTTAAAGGCAGAAAGAGCTCTGAAATATTAAATGTTGACAGAAGTTGGCCAGCCAACTTGAGAGCCTATATACTTCAAAATATGGAGGAGATAGTAAATTAACCTTGCTACAATGAGTGACAAACCATTTTTGTAAGTTTGGTGTTACAGCAGTTTTTGTTAATTGGAGTACTTATATTACAGAATATCATGACCTCACCAGTGCAAAGGGATTTATTTAGAAATAACACACATTTACTGTAGAAAGTAGTGTCCTCGCGCTGAAAAAAACCAATGAACAGTCATAAAACAAGTTACCAGTGCCATTGCTACCTTTAAAAGAAGTCTAGAACGCATGCCATTTTATTATGCAGGTTTTCAATCGAAAAATTTAAACATTTCACGTTTGAGAAGTTTGTTTTCGTCCAACAATTCCTGTGTCTCTTTTGCAAACAGTGTGTGTGTGTGTGTGTGTGTGTGTGTGCACAAGTATGTGCTCTGAAAAAGATCTCCAGGTAACGCAGGTTTTCTGCATCTCCAATGACATCCCATCCATTCAGTTGTTTTTGTGTAGTTTTGTGTTTTTGCTGCCTCCCTCTACTTCCTCCCTGTCATCTGAGGGCTTTGCATTTGATTTTCCAATCTGCGCTGCAGGCTTTTGCTGTTGACAATACAAAAGACAAGAATGTATAGCTCATAAACAACAGTGGCAGAGTAACAGTGAAACAATGGGCTACTGTACAGAAACAATACTGGATTGATGACAGCAGTACTAACAATACAGCAACATTACTTCAACAATACAGCAGTATTACTTTAACAATACTGCAATCTTACTTCACACTCATGTTGATTAGCCTATCCCGTTTACTGGAAATATACACTCCACACCCACCTAGGGCTGGGACAATACCCATGTTGCAATATTTTTTCCATGGCAAAATATAAAACTTGAAGCTGTCCTTTAAAAAGCTGCTGTATGTAAAATATTGTGTGATTATAACTACGTTTCCATCCACAGTTTTTATGCAAGTAAAATCATACCGTATAAAAAAAAAAGAGACAGCTGTGATAGAAACAGGTAGTTTCAGTACAATTTAATAAATGTAGACAGATAATTTGTTAGTTCGCCATGGTGAGATCTTTTTGTGTCGGTTAAATTAATTACGCGAGAAATGCTGGTGGAAACGCTTTTATGTACATATATTGATATCATAACAAGAGTTGAGCTTTAACCAAAATGTATGTTATTTTTCATTTTTTAAACAACTAATTGACCAACATTAGTTACATTTTTGAATTCCATTTCGTTTCGTTTTTTTTCTGAACTGAATGCGCAGTTTCTCTAGAGATTAATTAGATCAAGCCCCAACTGTGCAATGTAGTAGGGGGTTGTAGTTTCCAACAGGCTAATATTCTACATACAGTACCAGAAAAAAGTTTCGACACACGTACTCATTCAAGTGTTTTTCTTTATTTTTACTATTTTCTACATTGTAGAATAATAGTGAAGACATCAAAACTATAGAATAACATATATGGAATCATGTAGTAACCAAAAAGTGTTAAACAAATCAAAATGTATTTTATATTTGAGATTCTTCAAATAGCCACCCTTTGCCTTGATGACAGCTTTGCACACTCTTGGCATTCTCTCAACCAACTTCACCTGGAATGCTTTTCCAACAGTCTTGAAGGAGTTCCCACATATGCTGAGCACTTGTTGGCTGCTTTTCCTTCACTCTGCGGTCCAACTCATCCCAAAACATCTCAATTGGGTTGAGGTCGGGGAATTGTGGAGGCCAGGTCATCTGATGCAGCACTCCATCACTCTCCTTCTTGGTCAAATAACCCTTACACAGCCTGGAGGTGTGTTGGGTCATTGTCCTGTTGAAAAACAAATGATAGTCACACTAAGAGCAAACCAGATGGGATGGCGTATCGCTGCAGAATGCTGTGGTAGTCATGCTGGTTAAGTGTGCCTTGAATTCTAAATAAATCACAGCAAAGCACCATCACACCTCCTCCTCCGTGCTTCATGGTGGGAACCAAACGTGCAGAGATAATCCGTTCACCTACTCTGCATCTCACAAAGACACAGTGGTTGGAACCAAAAATCTCAAATTTGGACTCATCAGGCCAAAGGACTGATTTCCACCGGCCTAATGTCCATTGCTCGTGTTTCTTGGCCCAAGCAAGTCTCTTCTTTTTATTGGTGTCCTTTAGTAGTGGTTTCTTTGCAGCAATACGACCATGAAGGCCTGATTCAAACAGTCTCCTCTGAACAGTTGATGTTGAGATGTGTCTGTTACTTGAACTCTGTGAAGCATTCTTTTGGGCTGCAATTTCTGAGGCTGGTAACTCTCACTCTAACTCTCTTATCCTCTGCAGCAGAGGTAACTCTGGGTATTCCATTCCTGTGGCGGTCCTCATGGGAGACAGTTTCATCATAGCGCTTGATGGTTTTTGCGACTGCACTTGAAGAAACTTTCAAAGTTCTTGAAATGTTCCGGATTGACTGACCTTCATGTCTTAAAGTAATGATGGACTGTCATTTTTTCTTTGCTTATTTGAGCTGTTCCTGCCATAATATGGAGTTGGTCTTTTACCAAATAGTGCTATCTTCTGTGTACCCCCCTACCTTGTCACAACACAACTGATTGGCTCAAACGCATTAAGAAGGAAAGACATTTAACAAATACATTTTTAACAAGGCACACCTGTTAATTGAAATGCATTCCACCTCATGAAGCTGTTTGAGAGAATGCCAAGAGTGCAAAGCTGTCATCAAGGCAAAGGGTGGCTACTTTGTAGAATCTCAAATATAAAATATATGTTGTTTAACACTTTTGTGGTTACTACATGATTCCATATGTGTTATTTAATATTTTTTACGTCTTCACTAATATTCTACACTGTAGAAAATAGTAAAAATAAAGAAAAACCCGGCATGAGTAGGTGTGTCCGAACTTTTGACTGGTACTGTAGTTTTGGCGCAGAAAATGTGATAATTAACTACAATGACCATAATCTATTGCACGCCTACTTGTCCGGTCTGTGTGGGCACGGAGGCGGAGAGAAGAATGCACAATCGAGAGGGATAGAGAGCAGTTGCTTTGCGAGGTGTTAGTACCTGAAAATACTTGGATCGAAGTGATTGATAGTTGGTATTCAGTAGTCATAAAAGTGTTCCTTACTAATGCAATTTTTATTTTGTCAGACCGCATAGGCAGCAGCTCTATAGAGATGAGATGATGAAATAATGTCAGCTAGCATCTGTTTACTGTTAACCAACATCTCATTGGGCTCCCGAGTGGCGTAGTGGTCTAAGGCACTGCTTCTCAGTGCGGGGGCTTTCACGGCAGTCCCTGATTCAAATCCAAGCTGGATCACATCCAGCTGTGATTGGGAGTCCCATAGGGCAGCACACAAATGGCCAAGCGTTGCCGGGGTATGCTGTCATTGTAAATAAGAATTTGTTCTTAACTGACTTGTCTAGTTATGTAAAGGTTAAATACAAAAAAAATATTGCTGGATGCCTTGAGGCTTGCTGAGTTCTGCATCACACTTTCTATCAGTGGCCAAGCCTTTCATTGGCCAAAGTAAAGCCAATACAAACAACATATACCTGTACAGATGCATCATCTTAATTTGATCACCCTGTTGCAGTGCATTTGAGGTTTTTAAAAAGCTTCTGAAGTTTATAATTTCCACGTTGACATTTCAGACTTGATTTTCCCTTACGAAACATGTATCAACCCCTACAAAAATGTCCATGAATTTTAATCTACACAATAATTCACATTTCCTCTTGCTGCAGGATTATTTTCATGCTGTAGCAAACTGGCTCAAATTAAATAAAATAGAATGGTATTTGTCACATGCTTCGTAAACAACAGGTGCAGACTAACAGTGAAATGCTTACTTAAGGGGCCTTCCCAACAATGTGAGAGAAACATACGTATATAAAAATAGTAACACAAGGAATAAATACATAATGAGTAAAGATAACTTCAAATCAAATCAAATTTTATTAGTCACATACACATGGTTAGCAGATGTTAATGCGAGTGTAGCGAAATGCTTGTGCTTCTAGTTCCGACAATGCAGTAATAACCAACAAGTAATCTAACCTAACAATTCCACAACTACTACCTTACACACACACACAAGTGTAAAGGGATAAAGAATATGTACATAAAGATATATGAATGAGTGGTGGTACAGAACGGCATGGCAGATGCAGTAGATGGTATAGAGTACGGTATATACATATGAGATGAGTACTGTAGGGTATGTAAACATAAAGTGGCATAGTTTAAAGTGGCTAGTGGTACATGTATTACATAAAGATGGCAAGATGCAGTAGATGATATAGAGTACAGTATATACATATGAGATGGGTAATGTAGGGTATGTAAACATTATATTAAGTGGCATTGTTTAAAGTGGCTAGTGGTACATTTTTACATAATTTCCATCAATTCCCATTTTTAAAGTGGCTGGAGTTGAGTCAGTATGTTGGCAGCGGCCGCTAAATGTTAGTGGTGGCTGTTTAACAGTCTGATGGCCTTGAGATAGAAGCTGTTTTTCAGTCTCTCGGTCCCTGCTTTGATGCACCTGTACTGACCTCGCCTTCTGGATGATAGCGGGGTGAACAGGCAGTGGCTTGGGTGGTTGTTGTCCTTGATGATCTTTATGGCCTTCCTGTGACATCGGGTGGTGTAGGTGTCCTGGAGGGCAGGTAGTTTGCCCCCGGTGATGCGTTCTGCAGACCTCACTACCCTCTGGAGAGCCTTACGGTTGTGGGCGGAGCAGTTGCCGTACCAGGCGGTGATACAGCCCGACAGGATGCTCTCGATTGTGCATCTGTAGAAGTTTGTGAGTGCTTTTGGTGACAAGCCGAATTTCTTCAGCCTCCTGAGGTTGAAGAGGCGCTGCTGCGCCTTGGCTATATACACAGGGTACCAGTACCGAGTTGATGTGCAGGGGTAGGAGGTAATTGAGGTAGATATGTCCATATAGGTAGGGGTAAAGTGACTAGGCAACAGGATAGATAATAAACAGTAGCAGCAGCGTATGTGATGAGTCGAAAGAGTGCAAAGAGGGTCAATGTAGATAGTCTGGGTAGCTATTTGGTTAACTATTTAGTAGTCTTATGGCTTGGGGGTAGAAGCTGTTCAGGGTCCTGTTAGTTCCAGACTTGGTGCATCGGTACCACTTGCTGTGCGGTAGCAGAAAGAACAGTCTATGACTTGGGTGGCTGGAGTCTTTGACTATTTTTAGGGCTGTCCTCTGACATTGCCTTGTATAGAGGTCCTGGATGGCAGGGAGCTCGGCACCAGTGATGTACTGGGCCGTACGCACTACCTTCTGTAGCGCCTTGCGGTTGGATGCCAAGCAGTTGCCATACCAGGTGGTGATACAGCCAGTCAAGATGCTCTCAATGATGCATTTTAGAACATTTTGAGGGTCTGAGGGCCGATGACAAATCTTTTTAGCCTCCTGAGGAGGAAGAGGCGTTGTCATGCCTTCTTTACGACTGTGTTGGTGTGTATAGACCATGTTAATTCCCTTAGTGATGTGGACACCAAGGAACTTGAAGCTCTCAACCTTCTCCACTACAGCCTCGTTGATGTGGATGGGGGTGTGCTCAGCCCTCCGTTTCCTGTAGTCCACGATCAGCTCCTTTGTCTTGCTGACATTGAGGGAGAGGTTGTTGTCCTGGCACCACTGACCTCCTCTTTATAGGCGGTCTCATCATTGTTGATGATCATGTCATCAACAAACTTAATGATGGTGTTGGAGTCGTGCCCCAGTGTTAAGGGTCAGTGTGGCGGATGTGGTGTTGCCTACACTCACCATTAGGGGGCGGCCTGTCAGTTCAGTCCCAGGGTCATGAGCTTATTGATGAGCTTGGAGGACACTATGGTATTGAATGCTGAGCTGTAGTCAATGAACAGCATTCTCACATAGGTGTTCCTCTTGTTAAGGTTGGAGAAGGCAGTGTGGAGTGCAATAGAGATTGCATCATCTGTGGATCTGTTGGGGTGGTATGGAGTGGGATGATGGTGTTGATGTGAGCCATGACATGCCTTTCAAAGCATTTCATGGCTACAGATGTGAGTGCTATGGGCGATAATCATTTAGACAAGTTACCATGGTGGTCTGCTTGAAACATGTACTGTAGGTATTACAAAATGGGTCAGGGAGATGTTAAAAATGTCAGTGAAGACACCCGACCAGCTGGTCAGCGTATGCTCTGAGTACGCGTCCTGGTAATCTGTCTGGTCCCGCGGTCTTGTGAATGTTTACCTGTTTAACACACATTGGCTACGGCGAGCGAGATCAGATTCATCCGGAACTGCTGTTGCTCTCATGCATGGTTCAGTGTTGCTTACCTCGAAGCAAGCATAGAAGGCCTTTCGCTCATCTGGTAAGCTTGTGTCACTGGGCAGCTTGTGGTTGAGTTTCTTTTTGTAATCCGTTGTTGGTTTTAAGGCCTGCCACAGCCGACAAGCATCAGATCCGGCTTCATAGAATTTGATCTTAGTCCTGTATTGACAATTTGCCTGTTTGATAGCTCGTCGGAGATCATAGCGGGATTTCTTATAAGCGTCCGGATTTGTGTCCCGCTCCTTGAAAGTGGCAACTCTAGCTCAGTGCGGATGTTTTTGGTTGGGATATGTACGTACGGTCACTGGGGGGACGACTTCATCAATGCACTTATTAATGAGGCCGGTGACTGATGTGGTAAATTCCTCAATGTTATTGGATGAATCCCAGAACACATTCCAGTCTGTGCTAGCGAAACAGTTCTGTAGCTTAGCATCCTCTTCATCGGACCACTTCCGTATTGAGCACGCCACTGGTGTTACCTGTTAGAGTTTTTTGCTTGTAAGCAGGAATCAGGTTAGCTTTATGGTCTGCTTTGCCAAAGGGAGGGTGAGGGGGGGCCTTTAGTGTGTTTCTGTGTGTGTAGTAAAGGTGATCTACAGTTTTGTTGCCTCTAGTTGCACATGTGACATGCTGGTAAAAATGAGGTAAGACGGATTTCAGGTTCTCTGCATTAAAATGACCAGCCACGAGAAGCGCCGCCTCCGGATGTGTATGTATTTTATCCATGTCCTTGTTCCGACACGACTCCAGAGAACATAGGATAGTCTTGAACGGAGCTCGTCCAGTTTCTTCTCTAGTGATTGCATGTTGGCCAACAAAACAGAGGATATGGCAGTCTAGATGCTCGCCGACGTAGTTTAATCATGACGCCGCCGCTTCCTCTTTCAAGACCTGGGGATCATAACGTCCAGAGCTGCTGACTTACTGAATTCAAAATCTTTCTCCAAATTGAGGTTAGTGATTCTGTTCTGTTCTGATGTCCAGAAGCTGTTTTCGATCATAGGAAATGGTGGCAAAGAAAGGTAAGATCATCATAAAAAAAACACATAAAATAGTAGAATTGGTCAGGAGCGTGTACATCTTTAGGCTACATTTAACCTGTCACCTTTAGGGACGAACAAACTAAAATCAGTCTATCAAGCAAAACACACCCTGAAAGTAATATACATTTAAGAAAAAAAAATACAAAATCATGTTATTCTCAGTGTTTTTGAATGGTGACTACCCAACATGGCAGTGGAATTTAGGTTGACTTAAGGTCTCTTTTGCTCCCTCAGTCAGGCAGTTGAGTAGCACATGCTCTGGGTGGCTGGCCGCCACATGGCCTTATCAGTGAGGGATCAGCCCCTTTGTGAGCACCTCTCCCTTATAATCAGTCAATTTGACAATGACCACAGGAGGGAGAAAGCACTGGGCCTTTGCTTTTCCAAAGCTTTCCCGTGACCTAACAATATTGTCATGTTCATTCTATTCAACCTTTTCTCGTCCCAGGTTAGTCTCTATTATAATGTAGTCTCTTTTACCAGGGACCCTGGTAAAAGACTCATAAGGTTAAGAATGAGGTTAAGAATAAACACTAGT
This sequence comes from Salvelinus alpinus, assembly GCF_045679555.1. NCBI lineage: Eukaryota > Metazoa > Chordata > Actinopteri > Salmoniformes > Salmonidae > Salvelinus > Salvelinus alpinus. The sequence continues at coordinate 7,332,858 of NC_092118.1, read as the reverse complement.
TTGAATGCGGGTGGTATTACAGAGATCATACTGTAGGCACGGTATAGGTATAGCCATTTCCCCTGCAAAGGGTTATAGAATCGATGGTAGTTGATCCTATTTCAGCATGACAGAGATGGAGAAATCTCACTTAAAATGCATGGCAGCGGCTCAGTTACACAGTGTTATACTACATTGCAATGGGATCTGTGTCGCTGTACCATCTGCCACATCCAAACAGGTGTGACACTGTTTCCTTATGATTGAGCGAGCCAGGCTTGGATTTGTTTGGCAGAGCGCAATACAATCAATATCACAGTTCAGTAGATTGTGGTGGTATTTGCTGTAACAATATGTATGTGCATGCAATGTATTAATTTCACCTAAATATCTCACACAGCCCACATTGTTATTCCCATGGGGAGAAATGCAAGAGGCACCTTGTAGAATGGGTCTTATGCTATGTACACTACCGTTCAAAAGATTGGGGTCACTTAGAAATGTCTTTGTTTTTAAAAGAAAAGCTAATTTTTGGTCCATTAAAATAACATAACATTTATCAGAAATACAGGGTAGACATTGTTAATGTTGTAAATGACTATTGTAGCTGGACAACAGCAGATTTGTTATGGAATATCTACACAGGCGTACAGAGGCCCATTATCAGCAACCATCACTCCTGTGTTCCAATGTCACGTTGTGTTAACTAATCCAAGTTGATCATTTAAAAGGCTAATCGATCATTAGAAAACCCTTTTGCAATTATGTTAGCACAGCTGAAAGCTGTTGTGCTGATTAAAGAAGCAATAAAACTGGCCTTCTTTAGACTAGTTGAGTATCTTATAAAGAGGAGTGGTAGGCCCCAGTGCACAACTGAGCAAGAGGACAAGTACATTAGAGTGTCTAGTTTGAGAAACAGACGCCTCACAAATCCTCAACTGGCATCTTCATTAAATAGTCCCCGCAAAACACCAGTCTCAACGTCAACAGTGAGAGGCAACTCCGGGTTCCTTTGTCTTGTGTCTGTGTTCTTTTGCCCATCTTAATCTTTTCTTTTTATTGGCCAGTCTGAGATATGGCTTTTTCTTTGCAACTCTGCCTAGAAGGCCAGCATCCCGGCCTCCCACTCCTCTTTCTATTCTGGTTAGAGCCAGTTTGCGCTGTTCTGTGAAGGGAGTAGTACTCAGCGTTGTATGAGATCTTCAGTTTCTTGGCAATTTCTCGCATGTAATAGCCTTCATTTCTCAGAACAGGAATAGACTGACGAGTTTCAGAAGAAAGTTCTTTGTTTCTGGCCATTTTGAGCCTGTAATCGAACCCACAAATGCTGAGGCTCCAGATACTCAACTAGTCTAAAGAAGGCCACTTTTATTGCTTCTTTAATCAGAAGAACAGTTTTCAGCTGTGCTAACATAATTGCAAAAGGGTTTTCTAATGATCAATTAGCCTTTTAAAATGATAAACTTGGATTAAATAACGTGTCATTGGAACACAGGAGTGATGGTTGCTGATAATGGGCCTCTGTACGCTATGTAGAATTTCCATAAAAAATCTGCCGTTTCCAGCTACAACAGTCATTTACAACATTAACAATGTTTACACTGTATTTCTGATCAATTTGATGTTATTTAATGGACCAAAAATGTGCTTTTCTTTAAAAGACAAGGACATTTCTAAGTGACCCCAAACTTTTAAACGGTAGTGTATATAAACATTTAAATGCTAACCTTCTGCTCAAGCAGCTTTTTACTGTCGGGAGAAGATTCTGTCTCCGTCTGGTTTTGGAAGCAACCCCCGCCAATCTGTTGTGAGACAAAGAAACACAAAATGTCATTGTAAATCTATGTAACTGTACCAGAGTTAGCTAAAGAGATCAATTTCATCCTAACTTCATAAGGCCTGAACAAACAAGCTGGTCTAATGAAAATGCATGAGATGAAAATAACTATTATACTACAGATTAAAACAATTTTCACGGTGTGTGTCCATGCATTCATGCGTAAAAGTCATACAAGGACATCATTAGCGCCAGCGTGAATATTTCAAAGACAAACTTGAATAAACAGAGGTGGGATCCAGGTCTCTCACAACTTGCATCCTTTCATTGTTGGACGAAAGCAGAATCCAACATTTCCTTTTGAACAGAACTACTTTACTCGTTACACCTACAGTGCTGTACTGTGGCTAAACTACCACAGATAATATAAAGACATACACCCCAATCTCTGTTTTTACCCTCCAGTGTGGGTCTTGGCAAATAGTATTTGAATTATGTTGTGAATGCCCCATCGTCTTTGCTTTCGTGGGCGGTTACCACAGAATTCATATAGTTCAGTGGCAGTAACATTTGCTAAGAGTCACTCCTCAGTTTACAAACACAAATGTTATGGTCTCTGTGGATGGAGAGCGAGGATTGTGGCTTTCAGCAACATTTAACCAGGGCTCTAGCATTTTGGGGACCATAAGCGAGATTTGGTTGGGGGCCTCCTGACCTTGCAGACGAAACATTTTAGTGGCCCATCTCTTGGTGGCAGAGAGAAAAAATTGCAGCTTTAATGTTAATGTCCTGCAATTCTACACATTTTACCATGGGGCATAGAGATAATGTTGCAGTTTTATAGCACATTTTCTGCAATTCTACACATTGTTACATGGCCAGAGAGAAAATGTTGCAGTTTTAAAATGAATTTAATGCAATTCTACTCATTTTTGCCATGGGGCGGAGAAAAAACGTTGCAGTTTTATGTCACGTGTGCTCCCTCTCTGGCCTCTAGGTCACCAAGCTGCTCGTTATGGCGCACACCTGTCACCATTGTTACGCGCACCTGCGCGTCATCAGATTCACCTGGACTCGATCACTTCCCTGATTACCTTCCCTATATATGTCAGTCCCTTTGGTTCCTTCCCCAGGTGTTATTGTTTCTGTTTCTTGTCTGTGTGCTGTTAGTGTTTCTTATTATGTTCTATTTATTTTATTAAAACACTCACTCCCTGAACTTGCTTCCCGACTCTCAGCGTACATCGTTACGTTTTAAAGCAAATTTCCTGCAATTCGACACTGTCACGCCCTGACCTTAGATCCTTTTAATTCTCTATTTGGTTAGGTCAGGGTGTGACTAGGGTGGGCAATCTATGTTTTCTATGTCTTTGTTGGCCGGGTATGGTTCCCAATCAGAGGCAGCTGTCTATCGTTGTCTCTGATTGGGGATCATACTTAGGCAGCCTTTTTCCACCTGTAGTTTGTGGGATCTTGTTTTTGGTACTGTGCTGCAATTCTACACATTTTGCCATGACTTACGCCATGTTAATATGCTACACGTATCTGAGTCTGCATGCCCAGTCAGTAATTCGGCCATGATTACTACAAGGTTTAGATACCTGGCTAAACTAACTTACCTAGCAATCTATAAAATGTTAGTAGACATGGGCTAATTGAGTGACTGTCAGTGACTGACATAACTACAGGAAAACTGCTGATGCACAACCACATGTCAAAATTGCACCTTTGAGAACTTGGGACCAATGTTCCCTCAAATTTCTTTTGTCACGGAGCAAATGTCAGGTCTTGCAAAGTTGAATGTTGTGACAATTCTGTGTGAGTTTACTGTGACCATTGATGATGTACCTGCTTTGATGTACTGTTTTAACAGTGGCCAAGTAGGCTACTCTGGCTATATGATCATAATGTAGGTCCTACTGTACCAGAATGGCCTACCATAAACAACTATGGAGAAAATGCATAACATTTTAACATGGAAATAGTGGTTCTATCATTCAGCCTACAGTAGCTCAGCCTACAGTAGCAGCCAATGTGTGGTGTTCCATGAGACTTGAAACAAACATGCAGGGCTTGACATTAACCTGTTTATCCACAAGGAGATGACTGAACATTTTGTTGTGTTGATAGATGCCCTTTACAAAATAAAATGTATTATTATTCCCATATCATTATTAGACAGAATCAGACAAATTATGCTACCCACTGCCTATTGGCTACTTAGCTTTAAAAATGCATGAGATGAAAATAACTATTATGCTACAGATTAAAACATATTTCACTGTATGTGTCCATGCATTCATGCGTAAAAGTCATACAAGGACATCACTAGCGCCAGCGTGAATATTTCAAAGACAAAACTTGAATGAACAGAGGCGGGATCCAGATCTCTCACAACTTGCATCCTTTCATTGTTGGACGAAAGTATAATCCAACATTTCCCTTTGAACACCCCAACGGGCTCGGTCGAGTCATGCATCCTCCAAAACGTGGCCCGCCAAACCGCGCTTCTTAACACCTGCCCGCACCAATCCATTTTAGAATATCGCTGTCATGTAACAAAATGTGGAAAAAGTCAAGGGGTCTGAATACTTTCTGAATGCAATGTAGGACCGAATCCAGGTGGTCGGTCACACATGAGATCCCCAGAAAAGACACAAGGTCTTGTGACGTTGCATTTCACCTACTGTATATATACCTCTAGGAACTATAATGTTTATGCCTTTTTCTTCAGAATATATAATCTTAAATAAGACCTAATAACATAACACCTACAGAACATGTTTTGGCTGAAGCCTGTCAGCAAAACCAATTATTCTAGTCTTCTGGTCTTTTTCGATTCTCAAATAGCTGATATTTCTCCAACACTAGCCTGACCGACTATACCAGCCAACACAACTGTCTACTGAAGTTAATTAGGTAAGTACAAATACATCTTACGATATTACCTGTGTACAGAAGTTTGAGCCCTAGAATTTCTAAGCAAACAGCTGGAGGCAGGGCTTTCTCCTATAGAGCTTCATTTTTATGGAATGGTCTGCCTGCCCATGTGAGAGATGCAGACTCGGTCTCAACTTTTACGTTTTTATTGAAGACTCATCTCTTCAGTAGGTCCTATGATTGACTGTAGTCTGGCCCAGGGGTGTGAAGGTGAACGGAAAGGCACTGGAGCAACGAACCGCCCTTGCTGTCTCTGCCTGGCCGGTTCCCCTCTCTCCACTGGGATTCTCTGCCTCTAACCCTATTACAGGGGCTGAGTCACTGGCTTACTGGTGCTCTTTCATGCCGTCCCTAGGAGGGGTGCGTCACTTGAGTGGGTTGAGTCACTGAAGTGATCTTCCTGTCTGGGTTGGAGCCCCCCTTGGGTTGTGCCGTGGCGGAGATCTTTGTGGGCTATACTCGGCCTTGTCTCAGGATGGTAAGTTGGTGGTTGAAGATATCCCTCTAGTGGTGTGGGGGCTGTGCTTTGGCAAAGTGGGTGGGGATATATCCTGCCTGTTTGGCCCTGTCTGGGGGTATCGTCGGATGGGGCCACAGTGTCTCCTGACCCCTCCTGTCTCAGCCTCCAGTATTTATGCTACAGTAGTTTATGTGTCGGGGGGCTAGGGTCAGTCTGTTATATCTGGAGTATTTCTCCTGTCTTATCCGATGTCCTGTGTATATTTAAGTATGCTCTCTCTAATTCTCTCTCTCTTTCTCTCTCTCTTTTTCTTTCTCTCTCTCTTTCTTTCTTTCTCTCTTTCTGGGACCATGCCTCAGGACTACCTGGCCTGATGACTCCTTGCTGTCCCCAGTCCACCTGGCCGTGCTGCTGCTCCAGTTTCAACTGTTCTGCCTGCGACTATGGAACCCTGACCTGTTCACCGGACGTGCTACCTGTCTCAGACCTGCTGTTTTCAACTCTCTAGAGACCGCAGGAGCGGTAGAGATACTCTTAATGATCGGCTATGAAAAGCCAACTGACATTTACTCCTGAGGTGCTGACCTGTTGCACCCTCGACATCCACTGTGATTATTATTATTTGACCATGCTGGTCATCTATGAACATTTGAACATCTTGGCCATGTTCTGTTATAATCTCCACCAGAGGACTGGCCACCCCTCATAGCCTGGTTCCTCTCTAGGTTTCCTCCTAGGTTCTGGCCATTCTAGGGAGTTTTTCCTAGCCACCGTGCTTCTACCACTGCATTCCTTGCTGTTTGGGGTTTTAGGCTGGGTTTCTGTACAGCACTTTGAGATATCAGCTGATGAAAGAAGGGCTTTATAAATACATTTGATTTGATTTGAGCACTCTGCAGAAATATTGGAAAACACTCATCGCTTCACTGAAAACATCACAGAACTTGGTGAATTAATTGTCTGTTTGGATAAACATGATGTACAAAAATGTTTATTGCTCTAGGCTTCTTTTGCTTTCAAACTATGTTGGAATGCATGTTCTTAAACTTGAACTTTGACTGGTTAGAAGGATCCTAAAAAGAGTACACGGTTGTTTCAGAACACCATTTTGCAATCCCCAAGCTCATTAATTTTGTATGATACAGGAATATTAAAAGTGCCAAGGGTGGTTGGTGAAGCTGCCTATAAAGAGGAGATTTAAGGATTGCAGTAAAACACTTCCTAAATGTGCACATTGTAAGAGAACACATGGTAAAACTTTCTATGAGGCACGCGGCACACACACACGATGCCTTATAAATGCATTTATCATGCCTTGATGTACACTTATAGCGCATTATAACAGTTGTTATAAACTGTCATAACTCATTTCTAATCTCTCTTCCCTCTATCCATCTCATCCAATCACACAGTGGAAGAAAAGTAAAACTTGACAGGTCTCTTTGCTGCAGGATTTCCACTTTTACGGCCCCGCCAAAATGATATCATCAATAACACGACAGGAGCGAACATTGTTTTTGGCACAGGTTCATTACGGGACTATCTTTTTGACACGATTCGCCATAGAGGGTAATTTTCTCTCTGGAAAGGATCCCTCTGGACCGTGCACTGTCTCTCCCCAGCATCCCCCCGCCTCATTTCTGTCATGGTTATTGATAACCACATGTCAAGAAGAACCTTCCTCCCTGGAACTGTCCCTTCCCTGCCGCCCAATCCAATAGAGTTGGGCAGTCGTATTTGGCTTCCTCATCCACGGATCTTAACCATACATACAAAGCAGACCGTGAGATCGCATTTGTCTAATAAAAGTGGCTTGAGTTTGTTTGTTTGTGTCTTCAGCAAAGACCGGCTGTGTATTTCTGATTTCTTGAACATACAAACATTTACAACAAATAATTTTTCTCCAATTTCTCCAATGACATTGAAAGCCTGCCCCAAGCCTCACAGACTAGTTGTTGATTGACCCAGATCCTGTGATCTGAAATTAGCCACAGTGCCGGTGTAACCCTGTGCAACGGAAAGACGTTTTGGGGTAAAAGTTGCCAGTGATCCGTAATGACTGAAGGATTAAACGTAATTTAATGAACAGACGAACCTGCTGGATTGGGGCCTGAGGGTCACAAATAGGCTATTACATATTAATTAGTCCAAAGGTTCACCTTTTCCATCTGGCAGTCCTTGACTCCGGGACTACTTTCTCTCCTCATTACCCCAATGTTCGCAGGCGATTTACTGGCTGTGATGATTCTCTGAACTTTCGGGATATCCTGCGAGAAAGAAGTGCAGGAGAGAAAAGGAAATTCTAAATATGGAAGGTGGAACATGACAGGTATGGATGAGATTGGTATAAGTCATGACACACAGTGCATCTCTGTTGAAATAGGCCATGACAAGAGATTTGGTACCGAGGTGCATTTAAAGCGGTTTGTTTTTCATTGAACTGGACAGCCCTGAGCATTTTATTTTGCTTATATCACAGCTACTTTCCATAGAGAAAAAGACAGATTTTTTATCAAATTAAAAGTTATTTTGAATTTGCCTCTTGAAGTGACCTATTTCAACGTACGTATCATGAATTATTTCAGTTCTTTTTGACAGAATCCGTCAGGACCAGGACAATTCAATGGAACAGCGATGGGGTATGAGTGCCTGCTGAAATGGGTTTCTGCTCCCAATGGTCCTGCTACTCAAGGGGCACAAGAGATGTCATGTCTTTAGAAATTCATGCATGGATGGCTGGCCTGGAGAGTTCATTTTCTGTTCTCTCAACAGCTCTCACAGCACATCGATCTTAACAGAAATATTAACAAAAACAACTATAACATTTAAAATAGTTTTCGCAAATACTTCACTCTGCAGTTTCATGGCATGTGTTGCACACTTCCCTTTCAATCCGCATGAATTATTCCTGTCCATCTCATGGACTTCGTTAAAAGAGACATTTAAACTCATTCAAATGAATGTTGCATATTTTAAGAGATCCAATGCGTTCTCATCATAGCAATACTTCTCTACACTGTAAAAAAAAAAAAAAAAAAGTAAAAAAAACCCTCACTGTTTACCCCCTGCAACTGATTTCAGCTGGAGAAACCATCAACAAGTCAAAAGGAAAGTTCAGAGAGGAAGCCAGCAAATAAATATCCAGCTGTTTCTTTAGGCAGTAAATTACTGCCCCAAGCATTCCACATTCCACACATCATCTCCCATTACTTGGATGAAAATTGCATGCTATCACCACCACCACATGACTTGGCTTCCTCCCTCGGCCTGTTAAATATGAAGACACTTCCACCCTGATCTTGCTGATCCCGGCAACCTCTCACTAATGAATCTCTCACCAACAGGGGATTGTGTCTGCAGCCAAAGACTGAAGTCTTATCTAGTAATTGTTGTCTAGTGGAGCTTAAGGCCCATTACGTTTAGAAACTTAAACACCAAGCATGATGCTGAGAGGGTAGCTGGTACACACAAATATCCCAGTACTTATCCACTTTGGAATCCAAAGACTGAAAGTGGGTTTTAGCATAAGATTGCTTGCATAAGCATTATATTTTGTAAGCTGTAGAGGAAATAATGGTAGCCCTTCAAACCTTTCTCATTTCAATGATGCAATATTATATTGCTTTCTGTGCAAAATAATTGTACCTTTTAATCACAGACAATAATGGCCCTTGTCAGGCTAGTCTGGCATACTAACACGTATCAGCATGTCCAACAGAATGTGTTTAGTAGCTATTCATTTCTATTAAATACTTAATAGATAACCAAATATGCAACGGAAACTGGGCCATGAAAGAGCTGATGGAATACATTTGGTTACATTTGTAAGAGGCCCGGCTTGCCTGAGCATATTGAGCCCATTCGAGTTGTCCTCCCGCAAAAGGAGGAAACATTGCATGGCAAATCAACAAGCGAAATGTGGGGTGGTGTTAACGTTTGTCAGTGGTCCCCATCTTTGACAGCGATTTATATTAGATGTGGGCCCCTTTACATTGAACAGACAGCGACAACAGATAGGGAGGACTAGTTATCTTTACAGTGAGGAGAACCATCTTTGATTCACCCCGCAGGCAGTATCCGTGGTTACAGCAGCGGATGGCCGTAGTGACTGCTCAGGATGGAGTGGAGCTATCTGTATGCTAATCAAGTGAGAAGTAAAAATCTTGATTTGCATAAGCAGATCCCTAGCACATGTACGTATGTTTTCCCTCAGTTGTCTTTCCTTTTGTCAGACACACTACCCTCCTTCACCCACCACCCTCAACCCCCTTCATTTGGCTTGGAACATGAGACGAGGCCCAGAACATTTCACTCACATCGGCTGTAATAGAGTCATCCTCTGCCATTGTGAACATTGACTATAGTTTATATCTTTGGAGATAAAGTGTCCATTACATTTTTTGCTTTATGTGGTGCTTCCGTGTGGAGGGGTATTGGAGCGTTCTCTGAAAGAGCTGTAAAGTCCTCTGGGTGGCACATAGCTAACGTCAAGGCTCTTAGCTTGACACCCAACACACCGAGAGGCAGAATGACTTCCGACTGAATCAGGGATTAAAGCCTCTTTGAAACAGGATTGCTCACTAGGATCAGGGCCAATAAGAAATCGCAACAGAGCTGTGATTGACTTTGAATATTCTGATTTTGATATGACTGCAGTAGCTGACTGATATGACCTGTGATTAGGTCCGACATGACTTTGCACAGCGTATAAATGAAGTGAATGGGATGTTGAAGACGTGGATGTCAATTATGGCAGTCCCCCGCACCTCTCTGATTCAGAGGGTTTGGGTTAAATGCAGAAGACACATTTCAGTTGACTAGGTACCCCCTTTCCCTTTAGTTCAGAACAGATGAATGTGATGGAAGAATTGAGCTCAATTTCGTTTTCATGTGAAAAAGTACAGTCACTGAGAGGGAGGCCGTAAATCTTAAAAAAAAAAAAAAATCTGTGCCCTCAAAGGATTCATCCTCTTTACAACGCTGCTGACAAACTTTGCTACATATCCTTGCGCAGAGTAAGATACAAACCTTTATTTATACTCTTTAAGAGGTAAATCCCTTTTCTATTTACCGTGGAAAGCTACTAATGATAAGCTAATCATGATCTAGAAACCTGCTCCATTACAATTCACATTTATTTTTCTTATCATCCATTTTTTTGTGTGGGTGGAGGATGTTAGGCCTATATCTTGTGACAGTACCTACCCAACTAATCAGAGTGACAGCCAGGTGTCAGTATAACAAATCAGCTGTCAATCCTGTAAGCTAGTTGCTAATAGCGCCCCTCAAAAGAAATCCTTCCTGATCTTCTCTATAAATCACTCACAACATATCCAACTTCGAGTTATTGTGGCCTGTAGGTGTTTCACTGTGCACTCTATCATAGTGACCGTTTTGACTGAAAACGTGCGTATAGAGGTTCCCCAGGTTAGTCCTCCCTTAAGTCATAATCCTGTTTTCCCTAGATAACCTTTCCCTTTGCCACGGTCACCCTTGGTTTGCTCTCAGGGGATTAAGTCATTTTGTTAAATGCTCCATGAATACGACTTTGAAAGACATTCAACAAAGAATGTGTCACATTTAATTATAATGTTTATTGAAAACAAGTGCCGATAGCACACCCTTACATTTCAAATAATTGGGTCTTATTTTCCTGGCAATAGAGTGTGAAGAGTAACATAAATTACACAAAAGCCTGCTGTATTTGGACATGTTATTATTTTGAACGACTTCTGCAATCCTATTTGCCCGACTATTGTCTTTAGTAGTAATTATGTTCGGAACAACTCCTCTACAGGGAGTGACACTGGCTGCATTCGATTGAGAAATCGGTACTTTGCTCTGTGGTCGTCACCCCGAAAATCTGCTGGAATGTTTATGCCTATTGCTGCTCCTCTCAACTGGCGGGAGTTGCGTTACCTTGGCGTGTGGCTGCTGAAAGGTGACTCTGGAGCTGTTGACGAGCGAGGAGTATCTGAACAAGTGGGTGGGGGTGGCGGGGAACCTGTGGCTGCTGGTGTGCTGGTTGTGCAGAACAGCAGAGAAGCAGATGTGCACCGTGTCCTTCAGTGCCTTCAACTGAGACTCCTGTTCCAAGCAACAGAAGCAAACAGATATGAGTCTTTGACCATCCATCCATGGTAACAGTAAATAACAATCACTGGGGCTTCCCTTTCTACATTAATCTGACAATTCCCTCAATTACACACCAATTATTGTATATCCACTCACTGATAAAATGTAACCGTTATCAAATCATTTTTTTTTTGGTCACATGCGCCAAATACAACAGGTGTAGACTTTACAGTGAAATGCTTACTTATGAGCCCATTCCCAAAAACGCAGTTAAAAAGTAAGAAAAAGATTTGCTAAATAAAAACAGAAATAGTAACACAATAAAATAACAATAAAGAGGCTATATACAAGGAGTATAAGTACCGAGTCAATGTGCATGGGTACGAGGTAGTTGAGGTAATACAGTATGTACATGTACAGTTGAAGTCTGAAGTGTACATACACCTTAGCCAAATACATTTAAACTCAGTTTTTAAAAATGTCTGAAATTTAATTCTAGTAACAATTCCCTGTCTTAGGATCACCACTTTATTTTAAGAATGAGAAATGTCATAACAATAGTAGAGAGAATGATTTATTTCAGCTTTTATTTTCTTTCATCACATTCCCAGTGGGTCAGAAGTTTACATACACTCAATTACTATTTGGTAGCATTGCCTATAAAATGTTTGAGTTGGGTCAAACGTTTCGGGTAGCCTTCCACAAGCTTCCCACAATAAGTTGGGTGAATTTTGGCCCATTCCTCCTGACAGAGCTGGTGTAACTGAGTCAGGTTTGTAGGCCTCCTTGCTCGCACATGCTTTTTCAGTTCTGCCCACAAATTGTCTATAGGATTCAGGGCTTTGTGATGGCCACTCCAATACCTTGACTTTGTTGTCCTTAAGCCATTTTGCCACAACTTTGGAAGTATGCTGACCCACTGGAATTGTGATACAGTGAAATAATCTGTCTGTAAACAATTGTTGGGAAAATTACTTGTGTCATGCACAAAGTAGATGTCCTAACCGACTTGCCAAAACTATAGTTTGCTAACAAGAAATTTGTGGAGTGGTTGAAAAACGAGTTTTAATGACTCCAACCTAAGTGTATGTAAACTTCCGACGACAACTGTAGGTAGGGGTAAAAGTGACTAGGCAAACAGGGTATATAATAAACAGAGTAGCAGAGGCGTGTGTGAAGACTGTGAACGTGTGTGGCTTCAATATGCATGTGTGTGTCAGCGTATGTAGTGTGTGTTGGAGTGTCAGTGTAGTATGTGTGAGTAGAGTCTAGTGAGTGTGCATAGAGCCAGTGCAAGAGACGTCAGTGCAATAAAATAAAGAGGTACAAATAAATAATAAAGGGTGACAATATAAATAGTCTGGCCATTTGATTAACTGTTCAGCAGTCTTATGACTTGGGGGTAGACGCTGTTCAGGAGCCTTTTTACCAGCCATTCCACAATTATGCATTCATCCCTACACCTACTGTAGAATAGCACAATGAAACTCCTTCGAAGCGTCCATAAATATAAATAGGGCCATGAAAACTGTAGGGCACAAGCGTAGTCTCATGCCATCCATTTATTCATTTAGTAACTTAGGAGCAAAAAGCTACACTTAAAATAGTTTGGCAGTGCAAAGCATTTCAATAGGTTAGCCCGAGAACATTATCCCCTAGAAGAAACGAAGAGGAGAAACACAATACAAACAAGAAGTGACCAAATATCAAAGTGAAAGACTGAAAAGTGATGGATTACAATGAAGTAACATTTTAATGACATCCACCTTGTCTAGTGCGGCCTTTTCCAGCTCTTCTTTGGCAATGGTTAACTTGTGCTCCAGATCCATTAGCTGCTGTCCCTGCGGAAAGACAAGATACTTGAGCTGAAACAGTTGAACTCTTGCAAACACAGCAATTTCCTAACCTACCGTGTCTTGACTACTAAATATAGGTTATGCAGTCACTTCAGTCAGAGGCGCTTGCTAAGACTTGCTCTGCGTGGGTTCATCACTTTTGTGTTCCTCTCAAAATTATTACCCCAAAAGCCTACAATAAAAACATGACAGAATCAAGAAGATTTGATTGAACATGGCTCAATTACAGTACATACCAAACTGTTTGAGCAATAAGGTGATTTGGGATAATGAGTTTTACTTTAATCGACTGATATATCACCAAACTACCTTTTTACAATCCATGAAAAAGGCAGAATATTTCTGCAATTGCAAGTTCCAGTATTCCAACATAGTGAAAATGTAGCCTACAGTCTGGCTTTTAGGATTACGAATACCCTTCTGCTTTTAACAAAATAAATACATATCCGCGACTTATCCCTGTACGATGTGGTAACAGTAAGCCAAGCTATACACTGCTAGACACCTTCCCCTTAAAAGCGTCTCAATGTGTAGACCAGTACATTTCACGGTTCAAACTTCAGGGTTACATACTATAGGAGGATAAGGGGGAGTAAATTTATTCAAGACCGTCTCGACTAAAACATGATGGCTCTTCACCAACGGTTTGATCTTGTCAATGAAAAAAATGGCACGGTAAAACCATCAAGCATGCTCGAGAGCATGGGTTGAGGTCAAATCGATCTGAACTCAATTAAAATTCAATCCATAAATTGGAAATTTCAAAAGGCTTGTTTTTATTCGCCCTATGAACAAATTTAATCTGATTCATTATGTGAATTGACTGAGTTCAAATGAATTGATTCTAGAAGGACTCATTACAATTTTGAGGAACTCATCAGGGAAGGAGGACATGCTTAATAGGAGGGGATTTACAGAGGGTGTGTAAAACAGCCCGGGTGATGGACTTCACATTGTGAAAGTTTATAGCGCGCCTTTTACAGGGCTCTCCGAATGATATACTGCACAGGCGTATGTTCACAAATTACAAGGTCAACGTCTTCTGGCATGGAAAAAGCTCAGGTCTAAATGTTCGACCGTGAATATGTGTAGGAGACTATATGTGGGGGTGTCAGTTCACGTAAGACCTATGGCTATTATGGAGATGTGTAGTGTTGCATGGTGTACATTAGCACATACATGCTACATCAGACTCTAATCGAAAATGTCCTGGGACGGCGTAAAGATTATTTTCATAGGGGTGCAGGATTTTTTTAAAGCCTACATAGTTATGTTTCTGCTTATAATTTCAGACATTTAGTTGGCTACTTATTACTCAACTTGGCCTCACTAGACGTTTAGGGACCGGGGAGAAAATCTTAACACAGGGGAATGAATATTCCCACGCAAAAGGACATCAGTTTGACTGCTTTTGCTTTTAAATCAAATCAAATCAAATCAAATCAAATTTTATTAGTCACATACACATGGTTAGCAGATGTTAATGCGAGTGTAGCGAAATGCTTGTGCTTCTAGTTCCGACAATGCAGTAATAACAACAAGTAATCTAACCTAACAATTCCACAACTACTACCTTATACACACAAGTGTAAAGGGATAAAGAATATGTACATAAAGATATATGAATGAGTGATGGTACAGAACGGCATAGGCAAGATGCAGTAGATGGTATAGAGTACGGTATATACATATGAGATGAGTACTGTAGGGTATGTAAACATAAAGTGGCATAGTTTAAAGTGGCTAGTGGTACATGTATTACATAAAGATGGCAAGATGCAGTAGATGATATAGAGTACAGTATATACATATACATATGAGATGGGTAATGTAGGGTATGTAAACATTATATTAAGTGGCATTGTTTAAAGTGGCTAGTGGTACATTTTTACATAATTTCCATCAATTCCCATTTTTAAAGTGGCTGGAGTTGAGTCAGTATGTTGGCAGCGGCCGCTAAATGTTAGTGGTGGCTGTTTAACAGTCTGATGGCCTTGAGATAGAAGCTGTTTTTCAGTCTCTCGGTCCCTGCTTTGATGCACCTGTACTGACCTCCCCTTCTGGATGATAGCGGGGTGAACAGGCAGTGGCTTGGGTGGTTGTTGTCCTTGATGATCTTTATGGCCTTCCTGTGACATCGGGTGGTGTAGGTGTCCTGGAGGGCAGGTAGTTTGCCCCCGGTGATGCGTTCTGCAGACCTCACTACCCTCTGGAGAGCCTTACGGTTGTGGGCGGAGCAGTTGCCGTACCAGGCGGTGATACAGCCCGACAGGATGCTCTCGATTGTGCATCTGTAGAAGTTTGTGAGTGCTTTTGGTGACAAGCCGAATTTCTTCAGCCTCCTGAGGTTGAAGAGGCGCTGCTGCGCCTTCTTCACAACGCTGTCTGTGTGGGTGGACCAATTCAGTTTGTCCGTGATGTGTACACCGAGGAACTTAAAACTTTCCACCTTCTCCACTACTGACCCGTCGATGTGGATAGGGGGGTGCTCCCTCTGCTGTTTCCTGAAGTCCACAATCATCTCCTTTGTTTTGTTGACGTTGAGTGTGAGGTTATTTTCCTGACACCACACTCCGAGGGCCCTCACCTCCTCCCTGTAGGCCGTCTCGTCGTTGTTGGTAATCAAGCCTACCACTGTAGTGTCATCCGCAAACTTGATGATTGAGTTGGAGGCGTGCATGGCCACGCAGTCGTGGGTGAACAGGGAGTACAGGAGAGGGCTCAGAACGCACCCTTGTGGGGCCCCAGTGTTGAGGATCAGCGGGGTGGAGATGTTGTTACCTACCCTCACCACCTGGGGGCGGCCCGTCAGGAAGTCCAGGACCCAGTTGCACAGGGCGGGGTCGAGACCCAGGGTCTCGAGCTTGATGACGAGTTTGGAGGGTACTATGGTGTTAAATGCTGAGCTGTAATCGATGAACAGCATTCTCACATAGGTATTCCTCTTGTCCAGATGGGTTAGGGCAGTGTGCAGTGTGGTTGCGATTGCGTCGTCTGTGGACCTATTGGGTCGGTAAGCAAATTGGAGTGGGTCTAGGGTGTCCGGTAGGGTGGAGGTGATATGGTCCTTGACTAGTCTCTCAAAGCACTTCATGATGACGGAAGTGAGTGCTACGGGGCGGTAGTCGTTTAGCTCAGTTACCTTAGCTTTCTTGGGAACAGGAACAATGGTTGCCCAAGATTGAAGCATGTGGGAACAGCAGACTGGGATAAGGATTGATTGAATATGTCCGTAAACACACCAGCCAGCTGGTCTGCGCATGCTCTGAGGACGCGGCTGGGAATGCCGTCTGGGCCTGCAGCCTTGCGAGGGTTAACACGTTTAAATGTTTTACTCACCTCGGCTGCAGTGAAGGAGAGCCCGCAGGTTTTGGTAGCGGGCCGTGTCAGTGGCACTGTATTGTCCTCAAAGCGGGCAAAAAAGTTATTTAGCCTGTCTGGGAGCAAGACATCCTGGTCCGCGACGGGGCTGGTTTTCTTTTTGTAATCCGTGATAGACTGTAGACCCTGCCACATACCTCTTGTGTCTGAGCTGTTGAATTGCGACTCTATTTTGTCTCTGTACTGGGACTTAGCCTGTTTGATTGCCTTGCGGAGAGAATAGCTACACTGTTTGTATTCGGTCATGTTTCCGGTCACCTTGCCCTGGTTAAAAGCAGTGGTTCGCGCTTTCAGTTTCACGCGAATGCTGCCGTCAATCCACGGTTTCTGGTTTGGGAATGTTTTAATCGTTGCTGTGGGTACGACATCGTCAATGCACTTCCTAATGAACTCGCTCACCGAATCAGCATATTCGTCCATGTTGTTGTTGGACGCAATGCGGAACATATTCCAATCCGCGTGATCGAAGCAGTCTTGAAGCGTGGAATCAGATTGGTCGGACCAGCGTTGAACAGACCTGAGCGCGGGAGCTTGTTGTTTTAGTTTCTGTTTGTAGGCTGGAATCAACAAAATGGAGTCGTGGTCAGCTTTTCCGAAAGGAGGGCGGGGGAGGGCCTTATATGCGTCGCGGAAGTTAGTATAACAATGATCCAGGGTTTTACCAGCCCTGGTAGCACAATCGATATGCTGATAGAATTTAGGGAGTTTTGTTTTTAGATTAGCCTTGTTAAAATCCCCAGCTACGATGAATGCAGCCTCAGGGTGTGTGGTTTCCAGTTTACAAAGAGTCAGATAAAGTTCGTTCAGGGCCATCGATGTGTCTGCTTGGGGGGGAATATATACGGCTGTGATTATGATCGAAGAGAATTCCCTTGGTAGATAATGCGGTCGACATTTGATTGTGAGGAGTTCTAGATCAGGTGAGCAGAATGACTTGAGTTCCTGTGTGTTGTTATGATGATCACACCACGTCTCGTTAATCATAAGGCATACCCCCCCGTCCCTCTTCTTACCAGAAAGATGTTTGTTTCTGTCGGCGCGATGCGTGAAGAAACCAGCTGGCTGCACCGACTCCGTTAGCGTCTCTTGAGTTAGCCATGTTTCCGTGAAGCAGAGCACGTTGCAATCCCTGATGTCTCTCTGGAATGTTACCCGTGCTCGGATTTCATCAACCTTATTGTCAAGAGACTGGACATTGGCGAGTAGTATGCTAGGGAGTGGAGCGCGATGTGCCCGTCTCCGAAGCCTGACCAAGAGACCGCTACGTTTGCCCCTTTTACGGCGTCGCATAGGGTCCCCGGCTGGGATCAGATCCATTGTATTGGGTGGAAGGCAAAACACTGGATCCGTTTCGGGAAAGTCATATTCCTGGTTATAACGATGGTGAGTTGACGTTAATCGTATATTCAGTAGTTCCTCCCGACTGTATGTAATGAAACCTAAGATTACCTGGGGTACCGATGTAAGAAATAACACATAAAAAAACAAAATACTGCATATTTTCCAAGGAACGCGAAGCGAGGCGGCCATCTCGGTCGGCGCCATCTTTACTCAATAAGGAATTTTAAGGAAATGAAGGCTGTGAAAAGGATCCAACATGCTTCTGATAATATTTCAGTTCGTCTTGGATGCATAATGTTATGTATCTTCCCGTTCCCATCCCCCTCGGGAGACTGAAAAGATTTGGCATGGGTCCCCAGATCCTTAAAACGTTCTACAGCTGCACCATCGAGAGCATCCTGACCGGTTGCGTCATTGCCTGGTATGTCAACTGCTCAGCATTCAACCGTAAGGCGCTACAGAGGGTAGTGCGTACGGCCCAGTAAATCACTGGGGCCAAGCTTCCTGCCATTCAGGACCTACATACTAGGCCCCCCTCCCTTTGTTTTTACACTGCTGCTACTCGCTGTTTATTATTTATGCATAGTCACTTTACATCTACCTACAGTACATTTACAAATTTCCTCAATTACCTCGACTAACGTGTACCCCTGCACATTGACTTCGTACCGGTACCCCCTGTATATAGCCTTGTTATTGTGTTACTTTTTTAAATGTATTTGTTGGTTAATAAGGGCTTGTAAGAAAGCATTCCACGTTAAGGTCTACACATGTTGTATTTGATTTGATTAAATATTTCTCCACTCCTGTTCCCGAGACAAAATTTACATTTGCAAGAAATACTTAATTTTGCACAAGTTCATTTTATATTTTGATACATGTGAGAGGTTGGCCTACAGTCATTTTCCAGTTCAGTTACTATTCCATTTAACCCATCTTAAATTCAAAGGTGCGGTAGACCATGGGGTGCTGCCGCACCTGCCACACCCCTACTTCCGCCATCGCTTAATTAAAACTCAGGGATAGCCCCCTTTTTTTAAATTTTCGCCTAAAATGACATACCCAAATCTAACTGCCTGTAGCTCAGGCCCTGAAGCAAGGATATGCATATTCTTGGTACCATTTGAAAGGAAACACTTTGAAGTTTGTGGAAATGTGAATTGGATGAAAAGAATATAACACAATAGATCTGGTAGAAGAAAATACAAAGAAAAAACCAAGCAGTTTTTTTCTACCACCATCTTTGAAATGCAACAGAGGTCCCAGTTCTAGCCATCACTCTGGTTGTAATTCTGATGGTGTCCACAAGATGGCAGCAGTGTAAGTGAACATTTTCAGACGGATAACTCGAAGTATGAGCGAACTACATGACATTTAGTGTGAAGTCACCCAGGTACATTTGGGCAAATCGTGAAGGAGACATTTGCATTCATATTACATTTCTCTGCAAGAATATCGTCAAATCTGTATACTTGGACCTTGATTTAGCTTTTCCAGTATTAGTAGCTATATTATAAGTTCAACATTTGCAAAACAACCAGTTTTCATAACTTCATAACTCTGAATATTCTTATAATTTTTGGCCAAAAGGAAAAGGCATGCTGTTGCACAAGGGTTAGCAGATACATTTTACGACAGATACAGGTTTTCCGTAAAGCCCACTCCCGTAAAGTCCAGCTCATTGGCTATCTAGCTAGCTTTGTTTGACCCCGATTGGTGATTATTTGACAAAGTTAGAGTCGATCAAGTGAAGACCGCCCGCGTCATTTGCGTGCCATGAAGGCGTCGCTCTCTGACCAAATTTTGTGTTCTATAGGATATACTACACCCCTAATGATATAGTGAAGTCTGGTTACATTCTAGGATCTCTGAGGAATACATACGAACGTGATTTGACTGGTTGAAACAATGTTTAGGGTTAGATTTTCACATATTCCTTTCTTTGCAAATTGAACGGGTGGAAATACAAAATCGATTGTGCATGCTATATGGACCTATTTAGGATATGAAAAAGGATTTCATCTAACAAAACGACATTTCATGTTATCTCTGGGACCCTTTGGGTGATAAATCAGAGTAAGATTTCAGAATGTAAGTACACATTTCACCTTCAGAGGTGAATTTATCAAACCTATCGCGGTGAAAAAAAGTGTTTTGTTGTTAGGAGCTCTCCTCAAACAACAGCATGAAATTTTTTCTCTCGCTGTAATAGCTACTGTAAATTGGACAGTGCAGTTATATTTACAATAATTTAAGCTTTCAGCCGATATAACTCACTTATATGTACCGACATTTGTTGTTTCTCTAAAATCTGCGATCGTGACACAAGGCGCTGCAGGATTTACAACTTTTCCATTGACGGGACACCTATCCCTAAGAAGTTTTACATATGTCCACCATACTGTTGTGGAACATGTTGTTTCTTATCTTCCCCTCCTCTTCTCTAGAATCTTAGAAAAAAATTATTTCTGTGGAAAAGGTTCTACATGGAACCCAAACGGGTTCTACCTGGAACCAAAAAGGGGTTTTCAAAGGGTTCTCCTATGGGGACAGCCAAAGAACCCTTTAAGGTTCCAGATAGCACTTTTCTTTAAGAGTGTGTGACCTTTCTGAGTTGTCTAGTGTCTGAATGTATCCTGTATTTTCCTGCTCTTAGATCATACAGAAATGCTTACACCTGATTTCATGTTTCTACTGTCATTGGCATTGTGAAGGCGCTTTGAACTGCACCTGTGTTGTGTTGATTATGTGACAAGGTTGGTTTACACCCTCCTTTGTAGTACATTTACATGTTGTGTGTTGCATCAGTAACATTGTGTAAAA
The DNA here is from genome assembly GCF_045679555.1 of Salvelinus alpinus. NCBI lineage: Eukaryota > Metazoa > Chordata > Actinopteri > Salmoniformes > Salmonidae > Salvelinus > Salvelinus alpinus. The sequence goes on along the minus strand of NC_092118.1, from coordinate 7,312,226 downwards.
GTGAAATACTCAAATTCAGAGTGCTGCTGAGATCACCCAATTGATCTGATCAAAAGGAAGAAGTAGTCCTATTCTTTATTTGTCTTCACATGGTAAGAAAACGGAGCAAGTACACTCAGGCTGAGGCCACAAAAAGACATAGAAAATACACATACGCATTCATCATTATCCGTTTTTGTCCGTCAAAAGCTCAACTCATCTCAAACTTTTCAGTACAAGTTGCAAACGTACAAAGGCGGACATCTTGGCAGTTTTTTGGACAGGCAAGAATCTCTGTTGTCCATCATCCATCATCCGTCAACAGAAAAACTATTGACTAAATACATTTTTGGAGTAAACAAAATCTCTATGTGGCTGTACTATTGTCAAGTTGTCTCCAGGTTTCAGTGAGCGAGCAAGTACATTAACTGTTGTGCCATTGAAGGCATCACTGAGATGTAGCAATGCCACAAGTCAGCCTTTTGAATGAGGCATTGCAGAAGTTTTGTTTTGTTATTGCAGTGGATTTCTTGCAGAGCACAGTCATGGACAGAACTGTGATTCAGAACAAACCGTTTACACTGAAACCAAGAAATCAAGCAGAACACCATAGTCCCTGTGCCCAAGAACACTAAGGTAACCTGCCTAAATGACTACCGACCCGTAGCACTCACATCTGTAGCCATGAAGGGCTTTGAAAGGCATGGCTCACACCAACAACATTATCCAAGAAATCCTAGACCCACTCCAATTTGTACACCGCCCCAACAGATCCACAGATGATGCAATCTCTATTGCACTCAACACTGCCTTTTCCCACCTGGACAAAAGGAATACCTATGTGAGAATGCTATTCAACACCAAACACTCAAAGCTCATCACTATGCTAAGGAACCTGGGACTAAACACCTCCCTCTGCAACTGGATCCTGGACTTCCTGACGGGCTGCCCCCAGGTGGTAAGGGTAGGTAACAACACATCCGCCACTCTGATCCTCAACACGGCGGCCCCTCAGGGGTGTGTGCTCAGTCTCCTCCTGTACTCCCTGTTCACTCATGACTGCATTCCCAGGCACGACTCCAACACCATCATTAAGTTTGCCGATGACACAACAGTGGTAGGCCTGATCACCGACAACGATGAGACAGCCTATAGGGAGGAGGTCAGAGATCTGGCCATGTGGTGCCAGGACAACAACCTCTCCCTCAACGTGATCAAGACAAAGAAGATGATTGTGGACTACAGGAAAAGGAGGATCGAGCACGCCCCCATTCTCATCGACGGGGCTGTAGTGGAGCAGGTTGAGAGCTTCAAGTTCCTTGGTGTCCACATCACCAACAAACTATCATGGTTCAAGCACACCAAGACAGTCGTGAAGAGGGCATGACAAAGTCTATTCTCCCTCAGGAGACTGAAAAGATTTGGCATGGGTCCTCAGATCCTCAAAAGGTTCTACAGCTGTACCATCGAGAGCATATTGACTGGTTGCATCACTGCCTAGTATGGCAACTGCTCGGCCTACGACCGCAAGGCACTACAGAGGGTAGAGCGTACGGCCCATTACATCACTGGGGCCAAGCTTCCTGCCATCCAGGACCTCTATACCAGGCGGTGTCAGAAGAAGGCCCTAAAATTTGTCAAAGACTCCAGCCACCCTAGTCATAGACAGTTCTCTCTTCTACCACACGGCACCGGAGCGCCAAGTCTAGGTCCAAAAGGCTTCTTAACGGCTTCTACCCCCAAGCCATAAGACTCCTGAACAGCTAATCAAAGGGCTACCCAGACCCCTCTTTTACGCTGCTGCTACTCTCTGTTTAACTCTCTGTTTATTACCTATGCACGGTCACTTTAACTCTACTGTACCTACATGTACATATTACCTCAATTACCTCGACTAACCGGTGCCCCCGCACATTGACTCTGTACCAGTACCCCCGGTATATAGCCTCACTATTGTTATTTTACTGCTGCTGTTTAATTATTCGTTACTTTTATTTTCTATTTTTTACTTACTTTTCTTAGAACTGCATTGTTGGTTAAGGGCTTGTAAGTAAGCATTTCACTGTAAGGTCTACACCTGTTGTATTAGGCGCCTGTGACAAATAAAATGTGATTTGATCTGAAAATAATAAACAATGTGAAAGGATTATTCTTTAGATCCCCATGGACCATTCTTAAAATTCCTATTTTATGAATATTGTTCCTAAGTATCACAGGCATAAAGGCTAGTATATAATTTCCTCATATCAAATGACGATTGAAAAGGCAGAGGTAGTAGTCATTGCTCCCTACCCTAAATTACTCTGAAGAAGATGGTGGATACTGAAGCGCTTACAAACGATTCAAAGCGGTCCTTTCCGAGGTAATTGGACAGCAAAGATTATCAAACATCGCTAGTCAATAGCAAGTGGGGTTATTTTCATGCTGTAAACATCTCAGCTGTATACTGTATGCAATGAAGGCTTTGTTCCTTGTTAAGCGGGCTATACAGACGCAATTTGAAAATGTCAATATATGTTTTTTAATTGGAGAATAACACGAGTGCAGCGAGATGCGTTAAAGACTATTGAGTGTTGAATTTGCTTCTTTGGAAGAATTGACCACTGAAGAACTGCCACCGAAGGCTCACAGATGGTTTCTGTGGGGAATATACAATATGGGTGTGGGGTACATACGGTGGAGAGTAGAACCAAAAAAATAACTGTCATCATTCGAGAGTGCTCTGAAGACTATACGGGCAAAGTGACCCATATATATTTAATTGTGTCTATAAAAGAAGTCACAAAAGGGAAAGTCTTCTACATGCCACCACTGAATGTATTATAGAGAGCTATAAGGTCATGGCTTCCCTGCCAGGATTGGAAGAGCATGCACATGTATCTAGCCATCACAGGCATTAAAATAAGTTACAGTATATCCAGAGATATCCAGGCAGGAAAAAAAAACTGGCATCTTCAGGATACACAAGCCAGTGATGCGTGCCTTTGCAACATGTAATTAAAAAAAAAAAGTATAATAAGGAAATGTAACATGCACCATCACAATAAAGATACATTATGATACTGTATGAAGAAAATGTATTTCAGAAGCATAGAATATGAGTTGGCCTACTGTATGTTATCTGGCTATGCGTCATGCCACACGCTGGAGGCTTGTTCATTTAGCAGACAAGATATTCTTTTAAATCCCATGCCATTTTTTTTTAAATATTAGTGTAACGTCCTGACCAGAGTTCTTATGTGTTGTGCTTGTTTTAGTGTTGGTCAGGACGTGAGCTGGGTGGGAATTCTATGTTGTGTGTCTAGTTTGTCTGTTTCTGTGTTCAGCCTAATATGGTTCTCAATCAGAGGCAGCTGTCAATCGTTGTCCCTGATTGAGAATCATATATAGGTGGCTTGTTTTGTGTTGGGGATTGTGGGTGGTTGTCTTCTGTCTTTGTGTTCTGCACCAGATAGGACTGTATCGGTTTTCACATTTTCTTGTTTTGTTGATTGTAGTGTTCTCATGTATTCTTTATTAAATCATGTTGAACACTAGCCTCGCTGCGTGTTGGTCCTCTCCTTCATCCCAGGAAGAAAACCGTTATAGTATGAAGAATATAATTGAACTTAAGTACATAAAATAGAAAGGATATTTTGCCCATCCTGGAGTGCGTGTGCATGTGAAGTGGCTATGTTGGAGCATAAAAGTGATCATTTGAAACAGGTCCTATATGCTAGATTTAGAGTTATTTGACCACGTTAATTGTGAATGATAAAGACCTTAGAATGCTGTAGAAATCCAAACAAATATGGGCTGCGTGATGCGACTAAAGGCTTTTGATGATTTGAGAAAGTCACCAAAAAAAGCTTGCGCTCTGTTCCTTGCCTCAGACTGCACATGCTGTTCTCTCATCAAGTGATCATATTTTTCACCCATCAGACTATTCTCAATGTAATCTTGTCTTTACTAAGATGTCGAATTAGTTTCGATTTAGAATGGCCTATTATCAAATTGTCAGGAACAGGAGCAGGGGGAAAAATACATGTCATTCATATGCACCCGAATAGCGAATGGAGACCACTTTCCCGTCAGTTCGTTTTTCATTCATGCAGGTAGGCTACTCAGGTTATTTCACTCCACACATCAACCGCTGTTTGAGGAGCATGCAGCTATTCATATGCCATGGGCTCTCCAACCCTGTTCCTGCCGCTAACCAGTGCTTAATTTGGGAAAGCAAGTTAAATCTGTTTGTGAACATCAATAGTAACATGTATTCACAACTAAACATATTTTATTTAACTGTTGACATCCCCTCTCTCTGGAAAGGAATGAAGGAGGGAGGGGAGGAGATGGAAATGCACGGTGGTGAGATATTCTGTAGCTAAAGGTCATGTCAGCCTATTAACTATGAAAATATAAAAAATGCACTATTACTAGGCTATTCAAAACCAAATACAAATTCACTATACTTGTAGTATAGTCGCACAAGCTGCACAATCAATGAACCAACAGCATTGCCTAGACCTATACCTTCTCTCCCAGACTCATGGATCGAAAGTTTGAAGCATAGCATAAGGTAACGAGTCCATAAGTATGCCTAATAATACAGTCCACACTCAAAGGTCATTACTAGAATTTGTTTCATTTTGGAGTAAAGGCTAAACCAATTCCGTACCAAAGACATCTTAAATCAGTTGTTTTAAAATGTTTTTCTGCCATGCATAATAAAAGTAGGCTATGTATTGTATAAGGGCACCATCATCGGGCTTGGACTCATATATAGGCCTATGCTATGCATAAGCTCTAATATGCATGAGGGTTTTGAATGAATCATCCCCTTATAAAGCGCTGTCCATTTGGATGTGCTAGACTTTGTAACAACATCCCAAATGACCATGTTTTTCACTCAGTTTCAACCTGTTATTGAACTTCTTTCTTCAAATTCATCAATCAAAGTGAAGTGAGTTTTAAAAGCACATCCAGTTTTGATGATAAGTGTCTGATGTGATTTTCTATAGCATTTGCATTGACGTCAGAGTGGTTAGAGGGACAATAGAGCCCGGAGTACCGGGCCATTAACGACACAATGGTCGTTAGTGAGTTTGGTACTACGAACGCATGTCTATAGTACATAAGAGGAGATTACCGTTGTCAACCGTCACGTGGAATTTTACTGCGGTCATGACTCATGACTGCTGGTGTGGCAGTAATACGGTGACCCCAACAGCCCTAGCCACCACCATGCTTCACGGTAGGGATGGTGTTAGACAGGTGATGAGCTGTGCCTGGTTTTCTCCAGACATAGCGCTTTACATTTAGGCCAAACACCTCAATGTGTGTCTCATCAGACCATAGAATGTGTTGCCTTATGCTCTCAGAGTCTTTCACGTGCCTTTTTGCAAAATCCAGGCGTGCTGTCATGTGCCTTTTTCTCAGGAGTGGCTTATGTCTGGCCACTCTCCCATAAAGCCCAGATTGGTGAAGTGCTGTAGAGACTGTTGTCCTTGTGGCAGGTTCTCCATCTCAGCCAAGGAAGTCTCAGAGTGGTCATTGGGTTCTTGGTCATCTCATTGCTCAGTTTGGTTGGACGGCCAGCTCTAGTCAGAGTCTGGGTACTTACATATTTTTTCCATTTCCCAATGATGGAGACCACTGTGCTCTTGGAAACTTTCAACAATCTAGAAATTGTTTTATAGCCTTCCCCAGATATATGCCTCATTACAATTATATCTCAGAGATCTACAGACAGTTCCTTGGACTTTGTGGTATCGTTTCTGCTCTAAAGTGCACTGTCAACTGTGGGACCTTATATAGTGTCACGCGGGACTAGGTTGGCGAAAGAACCAGACGCAGAGAGAGAGAGCCGCTTGGGAAAAAATATACCTTATATTTATTCTCCACAAGAACTGAATAAGCCCGAACATCCAGGGCGTAGAGAAACACTTGCCAAACACCCAAAATACACACACGTAACAAAAAACAATCCCGCACAAAACAAGGGCAGGTCTTACTCCTAATTATAGGGAAGCTCATTACGAAACAAAAACAGGTGCAACTAATAAGACAAAACAAACAGACAAACGAAAAAGGGATCGGTGGCGGCTAGTAGGACGGTGACGACGACCGCCGAGCACCGCCCGAACAGGCAGGGGAGTCAACTTCGGCGGAAGTCGTGACATATAGACAGGTGTGTTTCTTTCTAAATCATGTCCAAACAATTGAATTGGCCACAGGTGGACTCCAATCAAGTTGTGGTAACATCTCAAGGATGATCAAAGGAAATTGGATGCATCTGAACTCAATTTGGAGTGTCACAGCAAGGGGGTGTGAATACTTATGTAAATGAGATAATGACCAAAAACATGTTTAGACTTTGTCATTATGGGGTAATGTGTGTAGATGGGGGGGATCTATATTTAATCAATGTTGAAATCAGGCTGTAATACAACAAAATGTGGAATAAGTCAAGGGGTATGATTACTTTCAGAAGGCACTGTATGTGTTGGAACACAGTAACAGCTTCTTTCTATAATGACAAAATAAAAGAAATACCCTAACCACCAAGACGCAGGGTCAGCAAGATGCGTGGCCAAATGATGAAAACATCAGTAGCCTAAACATCATTGTAAACGACAAGTAGCCTTGATAAATAGTGAAAATCATCACAAAAGCAATAATGTCGATATGCCCATTATTGTTAGCTCATAAAATAGTCGGGTCTTGTCAGATCGTGTTCACACTGTGTGCATCTTCATGCAATGTTAGCTGTTATCCCTTGTCCTAACAGTTGACACAAATCTTCGTACCTTTCACTTGCTTGACACACAGTACCTTTGTTTGGTTGTAGTGCGTAATAGTATCCAGTTCTCTCTTTATTGTTTCCATCATCTTGTCATTCTTCAGCACCGTTGCACAACCGCTGTGCAGGTGCCTTATTTTGTGCAGAGGGAGGGAGCTCCCAACTCACTTTGTTCATGGTGCCGGGCCAATGACGGCACCAAGAAATTGTCCATGGTGACAATGTAAGGTTCCACAAGCTTCATCACCACATTCTCCAACAGTCGCTCACCTGATGCCCGATATTTTCCCATATATTGAAAGTCGTTCAGCATGTACAATTACGCACACTCTCACTGTAGCCTAGACTCCTCCAAGTAGGCTAGAGTAGACTGATGAGACTGTTTGGATTCTGTGGACTGATATAGGGTACATACACACAACCCCCCAGCCCCCCCCCCCCTAATTTGGGTGGTGGAGCATTCTTGATACACATGGGAAACTGTTTAGCGTGGAAAAACCCAGCAGCGTTATGGTTCTTGACACTAACCGGTTCGCCTGGCACCTACTATCATAACCCGTTCAAAGGCACTTAAATCTTTTGTCTTGCCCATTCACTCTCTGGTACACATACACAATCCCTGTTTCAATATCTCAAGACTTAAAAATACCTACTATCATAACCCGTTCACTTTTGTGAATGTCCCCACAATGTTCTCACCAGACTGTTCCAACAGCCTAATGAAACATTCTGGGAACCTTTAAAGAGCACATTAAATGTCTTACAGGAACGTTCTTGCAACATCAGGCAAATGTTTTATACAAACATACTATAATCATCACCAAGAATGGACAGTTTTTGTGTTATGAGAACATTTGCCGCGACCTAACGAATGTTCTGAGAACTTTCACTGAACCAATTTTGGTTTGCTGGGAAAACATTACTGGTACATTGTGTTATTACATTACCTGGAAACCTAATGAATGTTCTGTGAACTTTCACTGAACCAATTTTGGTTTGCTGGGAAAACATTACTGGTACATTGTGTTATTACATTACCTGGAAACCTAATGAATGTGTCTCTCTGAATGTTTTTGAGATGTTATCATCCTAATGTTAGATAAAACTCTAACTAGAACTTAATGGGAATCTTAACTAATGTTCTGGGAATGTTCCCGGTTGGCTGTGTTACTCTTGGAAGCAAACCATGAAAAGGAGCCACACAATTGGAATGGTGTCTTCTCATCAGTTAGAATAAAATGCTATCATATATAAAACATGTGAAGTATTAGCAATAAAGTATTTTTGTATTTGTACATAAAAATGCCCAACACTTATGTTCACTGCAAACATCACTGCAGTTCTATAACAGTCACACCCAGTGGCTTATTGGTAAAGTCATCAATACCTACATTTCTTGATTAAACCTATAGCTGACCTCAGCATCACCACTGCAACGCTGAAAAAACATTGAAGTCAGTGAAGTGTCTACCTCTTACTTTGCGTTGAAGTCAATACCTTTGGTCAGGTCTTACACATCACTGACAGTTCCGATTGCTCACTGTGCCTCATTTGACTAAACAAGAACTGAAAACTGGAATTAAATCAAAAGTAGCCTCTTTTGTTTACTATATCACCTGTGTTTAATTTTTTAAAGCCCATAATAATTATTAGGTTGAAGAGTTGAAAAATTCAGGGAGATTGAAAAATACGGATGTTCTGGATGAGCATTCCTGAGAGATTTGGGGACAACGATTTCCAACCTGTGACACAAGCCCCAAAATAGTCCATGCATCCTTGAGATTGAAATTGAACGGTCGAGAGGACTAACTGGACTATTCAAACAATTTTCTATTGGAAGAATTAAACTCAGCGGGGAGGATTGAGCCCTATTCTAGCCACTGTCATTATTGCATCTGAAAGAGCTTAAAAAATGACAGGTCTGAGGGATCAAATCTCGCATTTATGAAATGGTAATAGGAGGCACTGTGGCAGAAATGTCAACTGACATTTCTCGACCCAGCCCTCCAAACAAAAACCGAAAGGTCAGCCTATGTCCCCGTAAATGCCAATGATTATTACATGAATTCTTAGATACAAAAAATACAACACTTAAAAAGGTCAATTCTTCCAATTAGAATGGGATTATAATGTGTAGTTGTGTGTAAGCGTATAGTTTACTTTATGTGATAGACCTGTGGATTTATTTCACTGATGGGGGTTACATTTTATTATAGTTGGTTTATGATACCAGAGCTTGTAGTCTTGTCCAGGTCTCCCTTATCTCAATGGGTCTTCATGGATTGCATAAGGATTCATTTATATATTTAACACCATATACTGATTTATGTATACTAGTTTCCAAGGAATTTGGCAATGCAGCATAGATCTGACTTAAATTTCAACAACATCTCAGAAAAGGTTTGGCATCGGATAATGTACTTCTCGCTTGTGGAAACAGATGCAACACATGACAAGTTAGATTTATTTTTGGAAAGGGGCTTATTCACTTTGAGATGTGACAACAGTGTAAATAATGTGTGGCATGTCAATGACCATAGGAGTTGACAAGACAGCACAAACAGATTTGGAACCTGCAAGTTATCTGTCAGAAGCTGTACACATCATGAAACCAAAGGAAACATTCCAGGGTGGTAACAGAATAATGCACGTTGCACTGACTACAGTATAAGAGGGGAAAGCAATTGTGCAAAAGCCTGTGAGTCCTCTGTGTACTGGCCATCCCTTCCAGTGGGAACTTACTAATCGCAGACTCAATTAAGCCAAGTGCCCCCAGATAGGATCATCTTTTCAGGGTGGACTGGAGCACCTGTTTACTCCTGGTCTGGTACCATAATAAAGCAGCCCCTTTCACTTTGTGCTTACCTTGAAAATTAAATCCTTTTTCCCGTACCGCAGCTCTTTCAGTTGAGCCTGGATTTTTTTGGACTGCAAGTAGAAGATAAGAAAATAAGTGTTAGCTTATTCAAATAGTGAAATTGGTTTTAGATCACGTAGAAGGATTTTGCCAGATGCAGCGGAGCACACCTTTGTGCGTGTTACTGGGGAAAAGCTCCGGCTCAAAGGAGGGACCTACAGAGAGCAAGAAAATGTAAAATCTCCCATTCAGTGAACTGCAAAGCCCACACAATTATTCAGTCACGCACTGGCTACTTGCCCACTGTCTAAAGCCCTATTCCCACTCCCACACCACACAACCTCTACCACACATACAGTTCCATGGTAGCACCCCTCCCTTCTCATCTCGATGGCGACACACACTCACACATACAGACACACACAGAGCTCAGACAGTCTGCAAAATACATGGCTTTCCCTGGCCGCCGATCTTAACTGCAGCACACGTGTGCACAAACACACACGGTGCCCAGCTATCCCTGACATTACACTACTATTGTTACACATCGGTAAGCTCATGGAAGCACATGGGGGTTGGTTCCCTGATGCTGGAGATACAGTCAGTCCTCTTGGGGCCTTTGCACTAATAAGCGTTTAACAGGTGTTTTCGTCCTCCGGGGAAGTAACTTCTTTAAACAAAAGGTGGATAACATGAAAGGTAGAAAGCCCTATTTTAAAAGAATACATAAAAAGTCCAAGTTTAAAAGACTACATTAAAAAGGTGAAAGTGAAATGAGGTTAGGGACAGATCAAAATTTACTGGGGGGAGGTGTGGTCCAAAATAGTGAAACTTATATTTTTGCTTTAGGGGCACAGGGAAGGGTAATGCATTTTTCCCCCTGGTTTACTTTTACTCTTCTGCTCATATTTTCCCTATAAACAAAGGCTTGACTTACTTTTGATATTACCCTAATAAAGTTTAGATACGTTTGTGAAGGTGTGGCTATTATTCAGCTTAAACTATTGCAGGCCTATGATATGAATATCATATAGTGAACACCTAAGCCTATAGGCCTTTGCATGAAATGCCCTCATACATTTAGTGCTAAAATATTTGACAACTGAACAGTGAGGTGGTGGACAACTATTGTTTTAGGAAAGTAGCCTAAACCCCTCCCAAAATATAGGCGATAAAGTTTTGCATGTGCTACACAGTGTTTTTGTAATTTCGGCTGTTTTTAAGGACACGTAAATGTTGCTCATTTGGCCAACATCCCTTGTTAAGTGATGACGCTGCCTGCGCCAGGTTGGATCTGAATGCATATGGATGTCCATTACATTTCTCAAATGTCCGGTAAATTAAAATCTTCCCTCTCATGTTGTCCGGCGCCAAAGTTTCCTAAAGGAAACTGAAAAGGCATATTGTTTTCATTAAGATTTTAGAATATTCACATGAAAGTCTGTCGCTAATTGGATGGAAACCTAGCTATAGACACCCTGAAGACTCTGGTAAGTGCGCTAGTCCAGTGTCACTTTGATTTTGCCTGCACTTCATGGTTCACCAGCAGCCCCAAACATCTAAGCTACCAGCCAAACAAGCTTGTAAGAAATGTACTTAAACACCCCCCTCACACTCATCTGGAGGTTGAGCATTTTCTTCATCTCTATCTATGTAATGTGTCTATCTATGTAATTGTACATGTATTTATGTATAAAATAGGGACCATAATAAAAATAAATCACCGACACCCGGTCACTTTAAAAAATCTTTGAGTATACAGTTAGAAGTTTACATACACTTAGGTTGGAATCATTAAAACTCTTTTCTCAACCACTCCACAAATTTCTCTATAACAAACTATAGTTTTGCCAAGTCGGTTAGGACATCTACGTTGTGCATGACAAAAGCAATTTTTCCAACAATTGTTTACAGACAGATTATTTCACTGTATCACAATTCCAGTGGGTCAGACATTTATATACACTAAGTTGACTGTGCCTTTAATAAACAGCAAGGAAAATTCCAGAAAATGATGTCATGGCTTTAGAAGCTTCTGATAGGCTAATTGACATAATTTCAGTCAATTGGAAGTGTACCTGTGGATGTATTTCAAGGCCTACCTTCAGTGCCTGAAGGAAAAAAATTGTAGACAAGTCTGGTTCATCCTTGGGAGCAATTTCCAAACGCCTGAAGGTACCACATTCATCTGTACAAACAATAGTACGCAAGATTAAACACCATGGGACCACGCAGCCGTCATACCGCTCAGGAAGGAGATGCGTTCTGTCTCCTAGAGATGAACGTACTTTGGTGCAAAAAGTGCAAATCAATCCCAGAACAACAGCAAAGCACCTTGTGAAGATGCTGAAGGAAACAGGTACAAAAGTATCTATATCCACAGTAAAACGAGTCCTATATCGACATAACTTGAAAGGCCGCTCAGCAAGGAAGAAGCCACTGCTCCAAAACCGCCATAAAAAAGCCAGACTACGGTTTGTGGGGACACATGGGGCCAAAGATCGCACTTTTTGGAGAAATGTCTTCTGGTCTGATGAAACAAAATAGAACTCTTTGGCCATAATGACCATCGTTATGTTTGGAGGAAAAAGGGGGAGGCTTGAAAGCCAAAGAACACCATCCCAACTGTGAAGCACGGGGGTGGCAGCATCATGTTGTGGGGGTGCTTTGCTGCAGGAGGGATTGGTGCACTTCACAAAATAAATGGCATCATGAGGAAGGAAAATGATGTGGATATATTGAAGCAACATAAAGACATCAGTCAGGAAGATAAAGCTTGGTCGCAAATGGGTCTTCCAAATGGACAATGACCCAAAGCATACTTCCAAAGTTGTGGCAAAATGGCTTAAGAACAACAAAGTCAAGGTATTGGAGTGGCCATCACAAAACTCTGACGTCAATCCTATAGAGAATTTGTGGGCAGAACTGAAAAAGCGTGTGCGAGCAAGGAGGCCTACAAAACTGACTCAGTTACACCAGCTCTGTCAAGAGGAATGGGCCAAAATTCACCTAGCTTTTTGTGGGAAGGTTGTGGAAGGCTACCCAAAACATTTGACCCAAGTTAAACAATTTAAAGGCAATGCTCCCAAATACTAATTGAGTGTATGTAAACTTCTGACCCACTGGGAATGTGATGAAAGAAATAAAAGCCGAAATAAATCATTCTCTCTATTATTCTGACATTTCACATTCTTAAAATAAAGTGGTGATCCTAACTGACCTAAGACAGGGAATTTTTACTAGGATTAAATGTCAGGAATTGTGAAAAACTGAGTTTAAATGTATTTGGCTAAGGTGTATGTGTTTTTTTTTTAAATGACAATTAAAATCAATCACTCAATCAATCCAAACTGTACAGCGGACAATTGATGAATGCAAAGAGACATCTGTTACAAAACACCAAAAAGTCTAAAATACTGGGTAAGCCTACAAGGTAGGGAGGGATGTATTTTCTGTTTGTCGGGATTGATATTTATGTGGTGTTGAAAACGCAAACCGTGATATTGAAGTTCCCAAAGTCAGTATGCTTTGTTTGTTGGTTGTGTGGTGCATTAGCACAGAAACCTGTTGATGGAAAATTTGTTGCCTATATTTTATATAATTATAAATATGGCATCAAAATCTTGAAAATCTGATTTCCCCCTTGCTGATCATTGTCTGCAGCCGGATCTGATCGTAGTGTAATGAAACCGGCAGGGAGAGTGAGCTCATCTGTGGTGGTCGGCGAACCATCAACCTTCTGGCCAGCAGCCCTCCGTGGCATCGAATGTGCCACAAAATCAGGCTGATGTGGCAAAGTCGATATCCATGTCTATAAACACAGGGTTACTGTTATTTGTGATCGTAAACATTATTTTGAGTTAATTCTATGAGGGGGGAGGAATTTCAATTTATTTGTACAAGGGGAGGGTAGTGTGAAAATATTTTTTACTTTTGGGAGAGGGGCACAACTTTTTTTATGACACCTTGAGTTGGACCAGTTCCTCCCCCCCAGTAAATTTCAATCTGTCCCTTAGCGTTTCATGTTTTGGCAGTTTGTTTAAGCTCTTCAAGTTTGTTTCGACTAGAATAAACTGGGCACTGAGTGTCAAAAGTGAGTTGAAATTGTAACCCAAGCACAGTTAACTTTTCACTGATCATAGACTTGAGTGATCGTTATTAACAACCAATGTTGTTAATTCATTTTGTAACATGTCGAAGTGCATGCTAAATCTTTTCAGTCACCTGAGGGAGAATAAGCGTTGTCGTGCCCTCTTCACGACTGTCTTGGAGTGTTTGGGGTATGATAGTTTGTTAGTGATGTGGACACCAAGGAACTTGTAGCTCTCGACTTGTTCCAACTACAGCCCTGTCGATATGAATGAGGGCGTGCTCGGCCCTCCTTTTCCTGTAGTTGACAATCAGCTCCTTTGTCTTGCTCACGTTGAGCGAGGGGTTGTTGTCCTGGCACCACACTGCCATGTCTCTGACCTCCTCTCTATAGGCTGTCTCATTGTTGTCGGTGATCAAGCCTACCCCCGTTGTGTCGTGCTTGGCCACGCAGTCGTGGGTGAACAGGGAGTACAGGAGGGGACTAAGCACGCACCCCTGAGGGGCCCCCGTGTTGATGATCAGCGTGGCAGATGTGTTGTTGCCTAACAATATCAACTGGGTGCGGCCCGCCAGGAAGTCCAGGATCCAGTTGCAGAAGGAGCTGTTTAGTCCCAGGGTCCTTAGCTCATTGATCAGCTTTGAGGGCTCTATGGTGTTGAACGCTGAGCTCTAGTCAATGAATAGCATTCTCACATAGGTGTTCCTTTTGTCCAGGTGGGAAAAGGCAGTGTGGAGTGCAATAGAGATTGCATCATCTGTGGATCTGTTAGGGCAGTATGCAAATTGGAGTGGGTCTAGGGTTTCTGGGATAATGGTGTTGACGTGAGCCATGATCAGCCATTCAAAGCACTTCATGGCTACAGATGTGAGTGCTATGGGGCAGTAGTCATTTAGGCAGGTTACCTTGGCGTTCTTGGGCACAGAGGCTATGGTGGTCTACTAGATACATATAGGTATTACAGACCCGGTCAGGGAGAGGTTGAACATGTCAGTGAAGACACTTGCCAGTTAGTCCACGCATGCTCTGAGTACACGTCCTGGTAATCCGTATGCGGCCTTGTGAATGTTGACCTGTTTAAAGGTCTTGCTCACATTGGTTACGGGGAGCATGATCAAACAGTCATCCGGAACAGCTGGTGCTCTCATGCATGCTTCAGTGTTGCTTGCCTCGAAGCGAGCATAAAAGTAATTTAGCCAGTCTGGTAGGCTTGCGTCACTGGGCAGCGCTCAGCTGATTTTCCCTTTCTAGTCCGTAATAGTTTGCAAGCCCTGCCACATGTGAAGGGAAATCGTAACTCTACAGCATACAATAACATTCTAGACGATTCTGTGCTTCCAACTTTGTGGCAACAGTTTGGGGAAGGCCCTTTCCTGTTTCAGCATGACAATGCCCCCGTGCACAAAGCGAAGTCCATACAGAAATGGTTTGTCGAGATCGATGTGGAAGAACTTTACTGGCCTGCACAGAGCCCTGACCTCAACCCCATCGAACACCTTTGGGATGAATTGGAACGCTGTGCCCAACCTCACTAATGCGCTTGTGGCTGAATGGAAGCAAGTCCCCGCAGCAATGTTCCAACATCCAGTGGAAAGCCTTCCCAGCAGAGTTGGGGCTGATATAGCAGCAAATGGGGACCAAATCCATATTAATGCCCATAATTTTGGAATGACATGTTCGACAAGCAGGTGTCCACATACTTTTGGTCATGTAGTGTACGTTCATCTGAGTGGCCATTGAAAGTGTCCATTGACAGCAGGATCAAGATGATAGGAAGTGTACCGGTCAAGCTTTTAAGGGTTTTGGTTTCTCTTCAGTGACTATGTTACTGAGGAAAAAAGTATATATGTTTACACCTCCCTCAAATGACTGGAGAAAGAGCTGCTGGGACTTGAAAAAACATTGCCTTTTTGAAGAGACAAAAACATACATTTAGAGCAGGGAAAAGCCTAATGGCACACAACATAAAGCCTTGTGTTGTTTATCGTCGGCGTCCTCGAAAAACCTTGTATGTCCATATTTGCCTATTTTTATCCTTTTTACATAGACTGAAAGTAATCATTCCCCTCCATGTGCTGTGAAAGTTTCATGACTTTAGGACCAATCAAAGCAATTCAAAATATCACACTGCTTTTTCAAATGCTGAAAAGTTAACTGTTTCGGGGTACAACGTTATCCAAGGCACCGCTGGTTGCTTTTGCTGGGTAGGCTGTTCTAAGGGGCTTGTGTGCAGGAGAGATTCAGCCACTTGGGATACTATTAAAGTTAAACAAAAAGTGATTATTCATTATTAAAAGCTAAAATATTTTGCCAGCCTTCATGACAAGCACTCTTATGAAGGCTGCAATGCCAAAATTGTTTAAAAAAATAATATATGCATGATCAGAGTAACTGCATGTAAAATGAGGGACAGTCTAATCAATGAAGACTTGGGACCCAATTCAATCCACCTGAATTATGACCTTATTTTTTTAACCTAGGCCCACTGTTCATCGGTGTGATTGAAAAGGCTTACCTCTTCTGCATGGACATCACACAGTTTGTTGCCAGATAGCAGTTTATTTTTCAAGCTCTTGTTCTGCGAATAAAAAATGAATAAAAAGGTGGTATTAGTTAAGGGTTGATGAGAGAAAATCATTGATAACATTTAGTAATGGCTTGCACTGCTTTTCTGTTTTATCCGCAGTGACAAATGTAATTATATTAGACGATCATACAAGCCAGTTTCGATTCATCAGGCCTAAGTATTGACTACAGAACACATTTACAACAGCAAATGAGTTCATCAATGATCTAATTAGCTAATCCAGAGCCTATTCTTCAACCACTCTCTGTTTAACACATGCAGTACGGGAGTAACACGACTCAACATTGACTAATCACTCATGAACATGAATCAATAGAAACCACTGATAGCATGAGAGAGACATATACAGGTGCACTATTGTGCAACATTGTTCCTTCACTCACACAGATTCATCAGAACAACATGTGCAGGGACACAACTCATAGCAGTGGTGCTGACTGACTGGCATGCAGTAAGAGGTAAGAGGTGGCCTTACAAAGAACATGTTTTCTGTACCAGGGAATAGCCCTCTTCCTAAGATTTGCTACATTTTTTATTTATTTTATTTCACCTTTATTTAACCAGGTAGGCAAGTTGAGAACAAGTTCTCATTTACAATTGCGACCTGGCCAAGATAAAGCAAAGCAGTTCGACACATATAACAACACAGAGTAAAACAAACATACAGTCAATAATACAGTAGAAAAATAAGTCTATATACAATGTGAGCAAATGAGGAAAGGCATAAAAAGGCCATGGTGGCGAAGTAAATACAATATAGCAAGTAAAACACTGGAATGGTAGATTTGCAGTGGAAGAATGTGCAAAGTAGAAATAGAAATAACGGGGTGCAAAGGAGCAAAATAAATAAATACAGTAGGGGAAGAGGTAGTTGTTTGGGCTAAATTATAGATGGGCTATGTACAGGTGCAGTAATCTGTGAGCTGCTCTGACAGCAGGTGCTTAAAGCTAGTGAGGGAGATAAGTGTTTCCAGTTTCAGAGATTTTTGTAGTTTGTTCCAGTCATTGGCAGCAGAGAACTGGAAGGAGAGGCGGCCAAAGGAGGAATTGGTTTTGGGGGTGACCAGAGAGATATACCTGCTGGAGGGTGTGCTACAGGTGGGTGCTGCTATGGTGACCAGCGAGCTGAGATAAGGGAGGACTTTACCTGGCAGGGTCTTGTAGATGACCTAGAGCCAGTGGGCTTGGCGACGAGTATGAAGCGAGGGCCAGCCAACGAGAGCGTACAGGTCGCAGTGGTAGGTAGTATATGGGGCTTTGGTAACAAAACGGATGGCACTGTGATAGACTGCATCCAATTTTTGAGTAGGGTATTGGAGGCTATTTTGTAAATGACATCGCCGAAGTCGAGGATCGGTAGGATGGTCAGTTTTACGAGGGTATGTTTGGCAGCATGAGTGAAGGATGCTTTGTTGCGAAATAGGAAGCCAATTCTAGATTTAACTTTGGATTGGAGATGTTTGATGTGAGTCTGGAAGGAGAGTTTACAGTCTAACCAGACACCTAGGTATTTGTAATTGTCCACATATTCTAAGTCAGAACCGTCCAGAATAGTGATGCTGGACGGGCGGGCAGGTGCAAGCAGCGATCTGTTGAATAGCATGCATTTAGTTTTACTTGTATTTAAGAGAGTTGTATGGCATTGAAGCTGGTCTGGAGGGTTGTTAACACAGTGTCCAAAGAAGGGACAGAAGTATACAGAATGGTGTCGTCTGCGTAGAGGTGGATCAGAGACTCACCAGCAGCAAGAGCGACATCATTGATTGCTACATATGTTGGTCATAGAAGTTGGTCATAGAAGTTGGTCATAGAAATATAAAACATGTTGGTTCCAATTTTGGTTCCATGCACTTTATCATAACTGTCCCTATGCATGTACACTACATGACCAAAGGTATATGGACACCTGCTTGTAAAATCATGACCATTACTATGGAGTTGGTCCCCCCTTTTCTGCTATAACAGCCTCCACTCTTCTGGGAAGGCTTTCTACTAGAGGTTGGAACATTGCTGCGGGAATTTGCTTCCATTCAGCCACAAGAGCATTAGTGAGGTTGGGTACTGATGTGGGGCGATTAGGCCTGGCTCGCAGTCAGCATTCCAATTCATCCCAAAGGTGTTCAGTGGGGTTGAAGTCAGGGCTCTGTGCAGGCCAGACAAGTTCTTCCACATCAATCTCAACAAATCATTTCTGTATGGACTTCGCTTTGTGCACGGGGGCATTGTCAAGCTGAAACAGGAAAGGGACTTCCCCAAACTGTTACCACCAAGTTGGAAGCACAGAATCGTCTAGAATGGCATTGTATGCTGTAGCGTTAAGATTTCCCTTCACTGGAACTAAGGGGCCTAGCCCGAAACAGTTGGCACTATGCATTCAGGCAGGTAGCGTTATCCTGGCATCCACCAAACCCAGATTTGTCCGTCGGACTGCCAGATGGTGAAGTGTGATTTATCACTCCAGAGAAGGCGTTTCCACTCCTCCAGAATCCAATGGTAGCAAGCTTTACATCACTCCAGCCGACGCTTGGCATTGCACATGGTGATCTTAGGCTTTTGTGCAGCTGCTCGGCCATAGAAACCCATTTCATGAAGCGCCTGACGAACAGATATTGTGCTGACGTTGCTTCCAGAGGCAGTTTGGAACTCGGTAGTGAGTGTTGCAACCGAGGACAGACGATTTTTCAGCACTCAGCGGTCCTGTTCTGTGAGCTTGTGTGGCTCTTTGGACAGATGTTGCTCCTAGACGTTTCCACTTCACAATAACATCACTTACAGTTGACCGGGGCAGCTCTAGCAGGGCAGAGATTTGACAAACTGACTTATTGGAATGGTGGCATCCTATGATGGTGCCACTTTGAAAGTCACCGAGCTCTTCAGTAAGGCCATTCTACTACCAATAATTGTCTATGGAGATTGCATGGCTGTGTGCTCGATTTTATACACCTGTCAGCAATGGGTGTAGCTGAAATAGCATAATCCACTCATTTGAAGGGGTGTCACACATACTTTTGAATATACCGTGCCTTCGGAAAGTATTCAGACCCCTTTACTTTTTCCACATTTTGTTACATTACAGCTGTATTCTAAAAAGGATTACATAAATAGAACATCTCAGAAATCTACACACAATACCCCATAATGACAAAGTGAAAACAGGTTTTTAGAAATGTTGGCCAATTTATTAAAAATAGAAAACATAAATACCTTATTTACATAAGTATTCAGCCCTTTGCTATGAGACCCAAAATTAGCTCAGGTGCATCCTGTTTCCATTGATCATCCTTGAGATGCAACTTGATTGGAGTCCACATGGAGTAAATTCAATTGATTTGACATGATTTGGAAAGGCTCACACCTGTCAATATAAGGCCCCACAGTTGACAGTGCATGTCAGAGCAAAAACCAAGCCATGAGGTCAAAGGAACTGTCCGTAGAGCTCCGAGACAGGATTTTGTCGAGACACAGATCTGGGGAAGGGTACCAAAAAATGGCTGCAACATTGAAGGTCCCCAAGAACACAGTGGCCATTCTTAAATGGAAGATGT
This sequence comes from Salvelinus alpinus, assembly GCF_045679555.1. NCBI lineage: Eukaryota > Metazoa > Chordata > Actinopteri > Salmoniformes > Salmonidae > Salvelinus > Salvelinus alpinus. The sequence continues at coordinate 7,292,387 of NC_092118.1, read as the reverse complement.
TTGGAACCACCAAGACTCTTTCTAGAGCTGGCCGCCCGGCCAAACTGAGCAGTCGGGGGAGAAGGGCCTTGGTCAGGAATGTGACCAAGAACCTGATGGTCACTCTGACAGGGCTCTAGAATTCCTCTGTGGAGATGGGAGAACCTTTCAGAAGGACAACCAACTCTGCAGCACTCCACCAATCAAGCCGTTATGGTAGAGTGGCCAGACGGAAGCCAATCCTCAGTAAAAAGCACATGACAGCCCGCTTGGAGTTTGCCAAAAGGCACCTAAAGACTCTCAGACCATGAGAAACTAGATTCTCTGGTCTGATGAAACCAAGATTGAAGTCTTTCTCCTGAATGCCAAGCGTCACATCTGGAGGAAACCTGGCACCATCCCTACAATGAAGCATGGTGGTGGCAGTATCATGCGGTGGGGATGATTTTCAGCGGCAGGGACTGGTAAACTAGTCAGGATCGAGGCAAACATGAACGGAGCAAAGTACAGAGAGATCCTTGATGAAAACCTGGGCCTTCCAACAGGACAACGGCTCTAAGCACACAGCCAAGACAACGAAGGAGTGGCTTCGGGACAAGTCTCTGAATGTCCTTGAGTGGCCCAGCCAGAGACTGGACTTGAACCCGATCGAACATCTCTGGAGAGACCTGAAAATAGCTGTGCAACAACGCTCCCCATCCAACCTGACAGAGCTTGAGAGGATCTGCAGAGAATGGGAGAAACTCCCCAAATACAGATGTGCCAAGCTTGTAGCTTCAACAAAGTACTGAGTAAAGGGTCTGAAAGCAAATGTAATATTTCCGTAAAAATGAATACTCAGTCAAGGGTTTTTCTTTATTTTTTTACTATTTTCTACATTGTAGAATAATATTGAAGAAATCAAAACTATGGAATAACACATATGGAATCATGTAGTAACCAGAAAAGTGTAAAACAAATCAAAATATATTTTATATTTGAGATTCCTCAAATAGCCACCCTTTGCCTATGACAGCTTTGCACCAAAGATAACCCAGAGAACACCATCCCCACAGTGAAACATGGTGGTGGCAGCATCATGCTGTGAGGATGTTTTTCATCTGCAGGAACTGGGAAACTGGTCAGAATTGAAGGAATGATGGATGGCTCTAAATACAGGGAAATTCTTGCTGGAAACCTGTTTCAGTCTTCCAGAAATTTGAGACTGTGACGGAGGTTCACCTTCCAGCAGGACAATGACCCTAAGCATACTGCTAAAGCAACACTCGAGTGATTTAAGGGGAAACATTTAAATGTCTTGGAATTGCCTAGTCAAAGTCCAGACTTCAATCCAATTGAGAATCTGTGGTATCTTAAAGATTGCTGTACACCAGCGAACCCATCCAACTTGAAGGAGCTGGAGCAGTTTTGCCTTGAAGAATGGGCAAAGATCCCAGTGGCTAGATGTGCCAAGCTTATAGAGACATACCCCAAGAGACTTGCAGCTGTAACTGCTGCAAAAGGTGGCTCTACAAAGTATTGACTTTGGGGGGTGAATAGTTATCCATGCTCAAGTTTTCCGTTTTTTTGTCTTCTTGTTTGTTCCACAAGAAAACAAATTTTGCATCTTCAAAGTGGTAGGCATGTTGTGGAAATCAAATGATACAAACCCCTAAAAAATCTATTTTAATTCCAGGTTCTAAGGCAACAAAATTGGAAAAATGCCAAGAGGGGTGAATACTTTCGCAAGCCACTGTATCACTTTTTCTTGCTATCTCTCTCCCGCTTTTCTCTTTCTCTCTATGAAACACACACACACACACACGCGCTCTCTTACACACAGAGTTAATGAGGTGGAATGACAGCGCTATGTGATTCAATGAGCTAGAATTGGCCAGGATTCCAGTCCAGACACTTACGCCTCCTCTCCTCTCTAAAGAAAGGGTACTGTGGCTGGGAGAAATGGCAGCTGTCATACAAGGTGACGTGTGCCTGCCCGAGAACAGACCCACAGTGAAATGTTGATCCAGTAGAGCTCATATGTCATGGAGAATTATGCTAAATGAGATATGGGTGAACCGCAAATGTCATAATATATTATGAACCAAGTGTTGCCATATTGGGAACCATGCGTGAACCTTATAATAAAAAGTGTGCGAGACATTACTGATTATGATCATACTTTCCTCTATATTTATTGTTCGCACTTACGCCACAATATCATTTTATTTGTATGTATCCTTTCGTTTATTTAACAAGGAAGTCCCTTGGGATGAGAATCTTTTTTTTTTAGGGAGACTGAATTAATTGGTATGCCTATGTATTTCCCCCGGTTTCTACTCTCTCTTTATTTCTCTCTCTACCCTCTGCAAGACAGGTAATTCTCTGAAAATCAGTATGTCTACTGAGAAGTGCTCAAGTTCTTTTAATTGCCAGTTTATTGTTTTTCACAGTACATCTGGCATTTGAAAAAAAAACATGTCGCTGTATAAATACATTTATACATATTTTTGTTTGACCTTTTAAGCTGTTCAGTGTGCTTATGTATTGGTCATCAGGCAAGCAATGCAGCATGAATATTGCAAAGCACAACTAAGACATGCCATTAGTAAGTGCTTTAGGGGGTGTCTGTCCAAATTATTCTGATAATTTTGTGAATGGAGGGGTAGATAGAGGATCACCTTATTTTGTCCCTCTTCAGTATATTAAAGGGATACTTCAGGATTTTGACAATGAAGCCCTTTATCTACTTCCCCAGAATAAGATGAACTTGCGGATACCACTTTTATGTCTCTGTGTACAGTTTAAAGGAAGTTGCTCACTAGAGTTAGCTCAATTGCTAACTAGCATTAGTGCAATGACTGGAAGTCTATGGTAAATGCTAGCATGCTAGTCGATACCATAGACTTCCAGTCATTGCACTAACGCTAGTTAGCGTTGGCGTGGAAAACTACCTCTAACTTCCTTCATACTGGATGCAGAGACTTAAAAATGGTATCCATGAGTTCCGACTCTGGGGAAGTAGAAAAAGGGCTTCATTGCCAAAATGCCAAAGTATCCCTTTAAGGTTTCATACACAATATGACAAATTCTGTGATGAGATTTGACATTTGGACTATATTATAATTTTGCAAAAACAACAACAAAGTTTGACGGTCAGGGAATCCAGGCTAATCAGCAAAATATTTCTGCAGAAATGCCTCAAGGTATCTCTCTCCAACTTGTTAAAGTTGCAGGTGCAGATGCTCGCTAGAGGATGATTGGACGAGACACGTGTCACCCTCATCTAAACGGTCACCAATAAAAGCATCTGGCAGACCATACTAAACTTCCATTTACCCTCAGGACTCTTCATACACTGTTTCCGCCTGTCAGAGTGATCTCCTTCACACTCACTGCCAAGAGTTTGAGCAGCTTATGGATCAGCTGTCTCCTACAGAAGCTCCACTCTTAGCGACTGTCATATCAAAGCGGAAATGTGGTCTGTGTCGATCACTCAATCATTCTCTAGCCTTAATCCTAAAATGCACATCCTCAGCCCTAAAAGTAAATTATAGAAGATCAGTTTACAGTGAATTGCAGCCATAAAGATTTTCTGGTGACATGATCGATTGAAACGGATACTTGGAAGGGCTGATGTGAAAGGAGCATGGTTTGTAAATGACTGCAACAAAGAGTTATCTGCAAATGCAAATGACCGCATCACACTCATGGACACCATATTTTAATTCCGTTGCAGTGAACAATCGATCCAAACTCGAGTCGAAGTTTAAGAAGAACAAGAATAAGATCAAGAACAAGCCCTCTACGGGCTAATATTTTATTCAAAAAGGAAAAACATGTAGCTTAGCTGAGGTCTGATTCTAATTGGAGAGGAAAGCGTCTAACCTTGTAAGCGAATTGGTGAAGTCAAGGTCTTTACAAAGAGCTCATCAGAGCACCAGATCAAGTAGAAACTCAGACGTCATTGTAAATAAGAATTTGTTCTTAACTGACTTGCCTAGTTAAATAAAGGTTGTCTTATACTCTTAACAGATCACTTAACAAATCAAATTCTTGGAGAGAAATATAAAATGGTCGCACTTTACACTAAGGGGTGGTTTCCCGGACACAGACTAAGCCTAAAACGCACATTTATTGGAGAATCTATTGATGCTTTTTAGTGCATGCTTAATTTGCATCCGGGAAACCACCTCCTTGTGTGCAAAAAAATATCTAAATACAGTGTAGTTACAGAGGTAGGTACAGCGTACCAATTACTATTACTATTACTATTACTATTACTATTACTATTACTATTACCAATTGAAATGTATATGGCGATACATAGTTTGCCACAATACAAATTTAATTAGAGGAAAAGCTGATGGCCTTCAATGCCAGACCTTTCTAGCTACAGTATCAACATGGGCCCTGCCTACAAAGTGTCCCTGATATTGAAGAAAAACAAGGCTCAAGATTAATCAGCATCTGCAAGGCCCCATATTACTCATTAATATGGTAATAGGGACAGATGCTCAAGCCAGGGTGGCCCACTATCTACTCTCCGGGTTTGCATATTGATCTCATGCCTCTTGCTAATTCAATAAGGTACTGGCGATAATAAGGGAATAAAAATAGTAGCCACAACCCAGTTACAGTTGAAGTCAGAAGTTTACATACACCTTAGCCAAATACACATTTAAACACAGTTTTTCACAATTCCTGACATTTAATCCTAGTAAGAATTCCCTGACTTAGGTCAGTTAGGATCACTCCTTTATTTTAAGAATGAAAAATGTCAGAATAATAGTAGAGAGAATTATATATTTCAGCTTTTATTTCTTTCATCACATTCCCAGTGGGTCAGAAGTTTACATACACTCAATTAGTATTTGGGAGCATTGCCTTTAAATTGTTTAACTTGGGTTAAACGTTTTGGGTAGCCTTCCACAAGCTTCCCACAATAAGTTGGGTGAATTTTGGCCCATTCCTCCTTACAGAGCTGGTGGAACTGAGTCATTTTTGTAGGCCTCCTTGCTCGCACATGTTTTTTCAGTTCTGCCAGCAAATGTTCTATAGGATTGAGGTTAGGGCTTTGTGATGGCCACTCCAATAACTTGACTTTGATGTCCTTAAGCCATTTTGCCACAACTTTGGAAGTATGCTTGGGGTCATTGTCCATTTGGAAGACCCATTTGCAGCAAAGCTTTAACTTTCTGACTGATGTCTTGAGATGTTGCTTCAATATATCCACATAATTTCCCTACCTCATGATGCCATCTATTTTGTGAAGTGCAGCAAAGCACCCCCACAACATGATGCTGCCATTCCCGTGCTTCACGGTGGGATGGTGTTCTTTGGCTTGCAAGCCTCCCCCTTTTTCCTGCAAACATAATGATGGTCATTATGGCCAAACAGTTGTATTTTTGTTTCATCAGACCAGAGGACATTGCTACAAAAAGTACAATCTTTGTCCCCATGTGCAGTTGCAAACCGTAGTCTGGCTTTTTTATGACGGTTTGGAGCAGTGATTTCTTCCTTGCTGAGCGGCCTTTCAGGTTATGTCGATATAGGACTCGTTTTACTGTGGATATAGCATCTTCACAAGATCTTTTGCTATTGTTCTGGGATTGAGTTGTACTTTTTGCACCAAAGTACGTTTATCTCTAGGAGACAGAACGCGTCTCCTTCCTGAGCGGTATGACGGCTGCGTGGTCCCATGGTGTTTATACTTGCATACTATTGTTTGTACAGATGAACGTGGTACCTTCAGGCATTTGTATATTGCTCCCAAGGATGAACCAGACTTGTGGAGGTCTACAATTTTGTTTCTGAGGTATTGGCTGATTTCTTTGGATTTTCCCATGATATCAAGCAAAGAGCCACTGAGTTTGAAGGTAGGCCTTGAAATACATCCACAGGTACATTACCAATTGACTCAAATGATGTCAATTAGCCTATCAGAAGCTTCCACAGACATAACATCATTTTCTGGAATTTTCCAAGCTGTTTAAAGGCACAGTCAATTTAGTATATGTAAACTTCTGACCCACTGGAATTGTGATACAGTGAATTATAAGTGAAATAATCTGTCTGTAAAAATTGTTGGGAAAATTGCTTGTGTCATGCACGAAGTAGATGTCCTAACCAACTTGCCAAAACTATAGTTTGTTAACAAGAAATGTGTGGAGTGGTAGAAAAACGAGTTTTAATAACTCCAACCTAAGTGTATGTAAACTTCCAACTTCAATTGTATATATGCAGATTACATTTCATTAATTATAACAGGACAGGATGTATATACTGCATATCTCTGTTCTGTACTGTAATTGATTTAAAAAAAAATGTATTTCAGCAATTTCCCCAGACTTAAGACACATCCTAATAAGACAGGAACTTCTGTTATTATACGGTTATTTTAGAGATCCATTTAATTAAGCCTTTAGAAAGTCAATGCCAATGTTTTGTCACAATGTATCTGAAATCTAAGAAAATGACTTCCATCTAGCCTCAATTGCATTGCAGAGTGTAGTAAAAGCAATAAGAGTGGATAAATTACATATGTTGTGTGATAGGATATGACAAAATTAGGATACCACTCTGACTTACACAGTAGGAATGCACAACCGATGAACCCTCTGTATCTCGTGAAAAAAGACAAACAAAGATGTCGAAATATTTTTCATCATACACCCAGTGTAGGATACAGCCAAGACTTGAAATGTCAAAGTAGTTCACAGACGCCACTATCCACTACCGATGACCCCTCTGTATCAAGCTACAACGACACTCAAATCTGGAGAGATAGATCTGGCACAGGAAAAAGCCAAGACTTCAAATGTCAACACTACAGCGACCAACTGATAGGGAAGCGCTGGCCCTACATAATGTACTTTCAAAGTGTTCACAGAGCCCATTTCCAGTGCTTCTGACTGCCAGCAGAAATCTCAGAGGTTCTGCCCAAATACAACTTCAATGAACTGTGTAAAACATTTTCAATTGTAACTCTCCCAAAGACCCATGTTTATTTTGAGCTTGATTTAAGTACAATTCGACTCCCTCCTACATAGGTCATGCTACCAGAAGCCTTTGTTGGCATAGTGATTGGTGTGATTCTGTGCCTTGCTAAAATATCCCAGAAATGTTCCATGCGCACATTTTTTTTTTTTAATTTCTCTCTAATTTTGTGCATACATTTGTTTACATCCCTGTTAGTGAGCATATCTCCTTTGCCAAGATAATCCATCCACCTGACAGGTGTGGCATATCAAGAAGCTGATTAAACAGCATGATCATTACACAGGTGCACCTTGTTCTGGGGACAATAAAAGGCCACTCTAAAATGTGCAGTTTTGGCACACAACACAATGCCACAGATGTCTCAAGTTTTCAGGGAGTGTGCAATTGGAATGCTGACTGCAGGAATGTCCACCAGAGCTGTTGCCAGATAATTACATTTTAATTTATCTACCATAAGCCACCTCCAACGTAGTTTTTGACCAACCAGCCTCACATCTGCAGACCACGTGTAGCCACGCCAGCCCAGGACCTCCACATCTGGCTACTTCACCTTCGGGATCGTCTGAGACCAGCCATCCGGACAGCTGATGAGTATTTTTGTCTGTAATAAAGCCCTTTTGTGGTGAAAAACTAATTCTGACTTGCTAGGCCTGGCTCCCCAGTGGGTGGGCCTGTCCCCCAAGTGGGTGGGCCTATGCCCTCCTGCCCATTCATGTGAAATCCATAGATTGGGCCTAATGAATATTTTTCAATTGACTGATTTCCTTATATGAACTGTAACTGTAAAATCATTGAAGTTGTTGCATTTATATTTTTGCTATTTTCTTAATTACCAGCTAATTATATATTTTTACTTAGGACTGTGGCATACAAAGGACTGTATCCTTTCATTGCCTCATTTACAAGTCATTTAGACTAATCTGTTGTACAACATTACTGTAAAGAGTGCGCTGAGAGTCGGGAAGCAAGTTCAGGGAGTGAATACATTTAATAAATAAATGAACAAAACAAGAAAACACATACAGCGCACCGACATAACAGGAACAATGACAACTGGGGAAGAAACCAAAGGGAGTGACATATAAAAGGCAGGTAATCAAAGAGGGGATGGAGTCCAGGTGAGTGTCATTATGCACGTAATGCTGGTGACAGGTATGCGCCATAAAGTGCAGCCAGGTGACCTCCTGGTGACCTAGAGGCCGGAGAGGGAGGACAAGTGACAGTACCCCCTCCCCGACGCGCGTCTACAGCCGCAGGATGCCGACCACGATGACGATCACGGAGATCAGGAGCGGAGCGGTCGCCTCCGCTGAGGCGCAGAAACCTGACGAAACGGCTGAGGCGTGAGAGCCTGATGAGCCGGCAGAGACCTCCCCGGTTCCCTTGGTCGAGGCACAGGAGCCTATCGAGCCAGCTGAGGCATGGGAGCCTATTGAACCCACTGAGGCATGGCAGCCTGTCGAGCCAGCTGAGGCATGGGAGCCTATCGATCCCACTGAGGTGTGTAAACCCGTCGAGCCAGCTGAGGCAGGGGAACCCGTCGAACCGACATCACCTCCAAAAACAAATTAAATAAAAAAACACTCCCTGATGCTTCCTTTTGGTGAGTCGTCATTCTGTAACGAGTGCGCTGAGAGTCGGGAAGCAAGTTCAGGGAATGAATACATGTAATAAATAAATGAACAAAACAAGAAACACAAACAGCGAACCGACATGAAAAAGGAACAATGACAACTGGGGAAGAAACCAAAGGGAGTGACATATAAAGGGCAGGTAATCCAGGAGGTGATGGAGTCCAGGTGTGTGTCATTATGCGCGTAACGCTGGTGACAGGTGTGCGCCATAACGAGCAGCCTGGTGCCCTAGAGGCCGGAGAGGGAGCACACGTGACAATTACAGCCATGTCCAATGTTACTCCCTGATGTGAAAACATCAACATTGATTGGAGTACTCCTAGGTTTGCTGGGGTTGCTTATGTTGCCTCTAGAGGTTGTTCTGGGAGTTTGGTGTGTAGTCAGAACAGAGCCGTTGGCTATATTTACACACCCCTGCACGTACTTCCCCCTTTTTGGTTGAGTAGAGCTAATAATGTCATAGAATGTTCTCTGACCTCCCTCAGGCAGTGTGAACTCTCTACCTCTCACCTGACTTTTTCCATTAATATTGTGGTAGCTTCTGGTCCAGAACATCTAGAACATCTTCCAAACCGTCGTGTCTCCATTTATGATTGATTACTTTCTTCTCCTCTGCTCTGGGGCATTTGCCCTTAAGCTATAGGATTTTGCGCCAGCCACGCTGCAGCCAGTAACTACCCACTGACCCCAGGTTAGCCAATTAGAAGGTCCCACGACACCAGCCCAGTTCAAAGCCCCGAGGCGCTGACGAATTCAGCGCATCCAGTGGTATTAGTGCTCATAATAGGCCTCTCCACCAATTACATCATTCAACACTGACAGTATAAGGCCCTTAGTTGCCTATGGCTATCTGTGACCTTTGCAATCCAAAATGACAGCATCATATAGATTTAGAAAAATATATCAAAACCAATTACTAGTTCACGTGATGTTGATGACCATAGATATCGTATGATACGATTACTAAGGCATTACTCTTATAACATTTACATAACATTTACAGGTCATGGTGATCATGAATTAGGAATGAGTACAAAATTACCTCCTGTTGCAGGTCCTTGATTATTTTGGTCTTTTTCTCCATCTCCATCTTGAGGAACTTGATCTGTAGGCGAAAATAAATCAAATTAAAGACATATATTTTCTTACAGACTGTCCATTTTTTACAGACCGTTTCTTACATTTAAATTATGACATTTACGTTAAGCTATCATGAAGGTAGTAACTGTCACCAACCATGCCACCTGCCTGCATTGGATTTCATCATACAGTATGTTGTTACACTATCTTCAGAACAGATCTTTACATCCCAAGGTCAAACAACTTAAAATGATTCTCTGCCTTTCAAGCAGACATCCTGCTAATGCTCCAAGTACCTCCATGTGGTTATATTACACGTTTTACTGCTATTTTAGTTAGCTTCTAAAGATCTACAAAAACACATATACAACGATGTAAAAAAAAAAGATGATTCACTGCTGCTTTTGACTATGATTTATCCGAAATGTGTGTATCTAGAATAGGTAGGTTGACTGTTGGTGGGGTTGCTGTTTCTCATATTGGAGGCATTTATGCCCGTGATGGGCGACTAACTATTTTCCACTGAGTGATTCATTTAATAGCCATATGCTCATTGTGTCAGAGTGATATCTTTGTTTACTGCAATCCCTTTATCGCGAGCTTGGCATGTCTCTGTAGTGCAGCCATTCCCCATGCCCTGTATTTTAACAAGCAGTCAGGCCTCAAACGGCTGATGCAGATAGCGGGCAACCGCAGCGCAGGACTACAACTAAAAGACTGGATAGCGGTGGGGGGAAAAGAGAGATATTCCAATCCCGATTCTGCTTTCTATTTCACCTCTGCGTTGAAGGATTCTAAGGGATAGGTTGTCCTTCAATGAGGCCATTGAGATTGTCCCAGGGAGGAAGGGGAGAAAATTCATTGCCCAGGTGACCTCAGCTCTGAAGGCACCTAGGGGACTGTAAACTGGGGCTAGGCGGTTGACACACTAATAACATCACAGTTCATGTTGATGCATTTGTAGTTCATGGCTCTGCCCATGGGTATGTCGATAACACATCCCAGCACAACGTTCCCTTTGGGTTGTGGCATGACACACTGAAATGATGGATATAAAATATAAAAAACTGTAGCATTCTACATTGTTAAGATTTGACATTTTGAATTGTGTTATTACAGTATAATTCATTCATATGACTTACTGATTAAATCAAAGCAATAAGCCTGAGCAATGTCAGAGAGTTTTGTGTGTTTCCAGAGCTATTATACAATTAAACTGTATATTGCAACGCCCAGCATTTGCAACTAGTGTTACAAATACGATGCCATATTTGTTATGAAAGTGATGAAATAACCGGGTTAATCTTTTTCATCATGATGTAATACTTTTTGGAATAGCATGCCTCCAACTGGGACATTCAATCATACATTTTTGTGCGTGGTTTATCTATTGGAGTTTTTCTTGGCCTACCTAAATGTGTTTATCTTTTAACGTTTGTTTACAGGCAGCGTAACTTTACTGATGCCAGGTTTGTAGACTAGTCATACAGAGGTAATACAATTGGATCTGTGTTTAATTGACAGGCACCACAGAACCTTTTTGCTAAGAAAGTTATGAGATTGGGCATCTAGTGTTGTTGCTACTGTCTTGTCTCGGGTACCATTCATTCATGATTGGTTAGTCATGATTGGGGTGGCATGTGCCTGTCCTCTCACACCTATGTCAAAATGTTATTAATTTAGTAAATAATTCTGACAGTAAACCTCCTTTTTAATTTCCACATGTGCAGGGAACGTGTTTGTGTTGTCCAATCTTCATGGTAGTAGGTGAGTCAGACAGACAATATAGTTATGCATCTAGTTAGCCTATTTCTCAGCGGCGCTAGCCCGCCTCGGCCTCCTCACCTAATTGGCTATCAAGTTTTTTGAAATCAGGTCAAATTCGGATGGAGAGTGAGTTGTTCAAGATGGATAAACAGAAGTCAAAACCAAGTGGTGCACAAAAACTCCCCCCAAAAGATTTATCTGATCAAGCTCGTGCCAAATTATAGACGATAACTACATCAGCAAAGCTACCACCTCCTCGACTGACGAAACACCATTACAGGTGGAAGATTAGCTAGAGGCTAGAGCTGTCGCTTTCAAGGAGCGAGACTCTAACCCGGAAGCTTACAAGAAATCCTGTTATGCCCTCCGACGAACCATCAAACAGGCAAAGCATCAATACAGGACTAAGATCGAATCATACTACACCGGCTCTGACACTCGTCGGATGTGGCAGGGCTTGTAAACCATTACAGACTACAAAGGGAAGCTCAACCAAGAGCTGCCAGTGAGATGAGCTTACCAGACGAGCTAAACTACTTCTATGCTCGCTTTCTAGGCAAATAAAACTGAACCATGCATGAGAGAACCAGCTGTTATGGAAGATGGTGTGATCAAGCTCTCCGCAGCCGATGTGAGTAAGACCTTTAAACAGCTCAATATTCACAAGGCAAGAAGGATTACCAGGACGTGTACTGCGAGCATGCGCTGACCAACTGGAAAGTGTCCTCACTGACATTTTCAACCTCTCCCTGTCCGAGTCTGTAATACCAACATGTTTCAAGCAGACCACCATAGTGCCTGTGTCCAAGAACACTAAGGTAACCTGCCTAAACGACTACCGACCCGAGGCAATTACATCTGTAGCCATGAAGGGCTTCGAAAGGCTGGTCATGGCTCACATCAACACCATTATCCAAGAAACCCTAGACCCACTCCAATTTGCATACCGCCCCAACAGATCCACATATGATGCAATCTCTATTGCACTCAACACTTCCCTTTCCCACCTGGACAAAAGGAACACCTATGTGAAAATGCTATTCATTGACTACAGCTCAGCGTTCAACACCATAGTGCCCTCAAAGATCATCAATAAGCTAAGGACACTGGGACTAAACACCTCCCTCTGCAACTGGATCCTGGACTTCCTGACGAGTCGCCCCCAGGTGGTAAGGGTATTTAACACATCCGCCACGCTGATCCTCAACACAGGGGACCCTCAGGGGTGCGTGCTCAGTCCCCTCCTGTACTCCCTGTTCACTCATGACTGCATGGCCAAGCACGACTCCAACACCATCATTAAGTTTGCCGATGACACAACAGTGGTAGAACTGATCACCGACAATGACGAGACAGCCTAAAGGGAGGAGGTCAAGACCTGGCCGTATGGTGCCAGGAAAACAACCTCTCCCTCAACGTGATCAAGACTAAGGAGATAATTGTGGACTACAGGAAAAAGAGGACAGAGCACACCCCCATTCTCATCGCGTTGCAGTGGAGTAGGTTGAGAGCTTCAAGTTCCTTGGTGTCCACATCACCAACAAACTATCATGGTCCAAGCACATCAAGACAGTCGTGAAGAGGGCACGACAAAACCTATTCCCCCTCAGGAGATTGTAAGATTGTCAAATTGTCAAAGACTCCAGCCACCCTAGTCAGACTGTTCTCTCTGCTACCGCACGGCAAGCAGCAAGTCTAGGTCCAAGAGGCTTCTAAACAGCTTCTACCCCAAAGCCATAAGACTCCTGAACACCTAATCAAATGGCTACCCAGACTATTTGCATTGCCCCCCCCCCTTCTTTACACCGCCGCTACTCTGTTGTTATCATCTATGCATCACTTTAATAACTCTACCTACATGTACATATTACCTCAACTAACCGGTGCCCCCGGACATTGACTCTGTACCAGTACCGCCCTGTATATAAAGTTGAAGTCAGAAGTTTACATACACCTTAGCCAAATACATTTAAACTACATTTTTCACAATTCCTGACATTTAATCCTAGTAAAAATTCCCTGTCTTAAGTCAGTTAGGATCACCACTTTATTTTAAGTATGTGACATGTAAAAATAATAGTAGAGAGAATGATTTATTTCAGCTTTTATTTCTTTCATCACATTCCCAGTGGGTCAGAAGTTTACATACACTCAATTAGTATTTGGTAGCAATTTAAATTGTTTAACTTGGGTCAAATGTTTCAGGTAGCCTTCAACAAGCTTCCCACAACAAGTTGGGTGAATTTGGCCTATTCCTCCTGACAGAGCTGGTGTAACTGAGTCAGGTTTGTAGGCCTCCTTGCTCCCACACTCTTTTTCAGTTCTGCCAACAAATTTTCTATAGGATTGAGGTCAGGGCTTTGTAGTGGCCAATCCAATACTTTGACTTTGTTGTCCTTAAGCCATTTTACCACAACTTTGGAAGTATGCTTGGGGTCATTGTCCATTTGGAAGACCCATTTGCGACCAATCTTTAACTTCCTGACTGATGTCTTAAGATGTTGCTTCAATATATCCACATCATTTTCTTACCTCATCATACCATCTATTTTGTGAAGTGCACCAGTCCCTCCTGCAGCAAAGCAACCCCACAACACGATGTGCTTCACGGTTGGGATGGTGTTCTTCGGCTTCCAAGCCTCCCCCCTTTTTCCTCCAAACATAACGATGGACATTATGGCCAAACAGTTCTATTTTTGTTTCATCAGACCAGAGGACATTTCTCCAAAAAGTACAATCTTTGTCCCCATGTGCAGTTGCAAACTGTATTCTGGCTTTTTTATGGCGGTTTTGGAGCAGTGGCTTCTTCCTTGCTAAGCGGCCTTTCAGGTTATGTCGATATAGCACTCGTTTTACTGTGGATATAGATACTTTTGTACCTGTTTCCTCCAGCATCTTCACAAGGTCCTTTGCTGTTGTTCTGGGATTGATTTGTACTTTTCGCACCAAAGTACGTTCATCTCTAGGAGACAGAACGCGTCTCCTTCCTGTGCGGTATTGTAATGAAACAGCAGGGGGCAGGTCTCGAACCCTCGACCTTCTAGCCCGAGGTCCGGCGCACTATCGACTGTGCCGCAAAAGCATGTTCGTGCGGCACAGTCGATTTCCGCGCTTATAAACCCAGGGTCGTTACACTACTCCAACCTTTCAAAGAGTGCGTCCTCGCGCTAGCTTGCGACTCTACGTCTTACAGGAACGAGCTCACCGGCCAAGCACACGCGCTGTCGTGGATTCAAGGTCCGATCCCACTTCTGACACCAATGTAATGAAACAGCAGGGGGCATGTCTCGAACCCTCAACCTTCTAGCCCGAGGTCCGGCGCGCTATCGACTGTGCTGCAAAAGCATGCTCGTGCGGCAGAGTGGATTTCCGCGCTTATAAACCCAGGGTCGTTACACTATGATGGCTGCGTGGTCCCATGGTGTTTATACTTGCGTACTATTGTTTGTACAGATGAACGTGGTACCTTCAGGCATTTGGAAATTGCTCCCAATGATGAACCAGACTTGTGGAGGTCTACCATTTTTTTTTCTGAGGTCTTGGCTGATTTCTTTTGATTTTCCCATGTCAAGCACTGAGGCACTGAGTTTGAAGGTAGACCTTGAAATACATCCACAGGCACACTTCCAATTGACTCAAATTATCTCAATTAGCCTATCAGAAGCTTCTAAAGCCATGACATCATTTTCTGTAATTTTCCTTGCTGTTTAAAGGCACAGTCAACTTAGTGTATGTAAACTTCTGACCCACTGGAATTGTGATACAGTGAATTATAAATGAAATAATCTGTCTGTAAACAATTGTTGGAAAAGTGACTTGTGTCATGCACAAAGTCGATATCCTAACCGACTTGCCAAAACTATAGTTTGTTAACAAGAAATTTGTGGAGTGGTTGAAAGACGAGTTTTAATGACTCCAACCTAAGTGTATGTAAACTTCCGACTTCAACTGTAGTCTCACTATTGTTATTTTACTGCTGCTCTTTAATTACTTGTTCATTTTATTGTTCCTTCTTTTATTTCTTATTCTTATCCATATTTTTTAAAACTGCATTGTTGGTTAGGGGCTCGTAAGTAAGCATTTTCACTGTAAGGTCTACACCTGTTGTATTCGGTGCATGTGACTAATACAATTGGATTTGATTTGATTTGTAGATAGGAGGCCTACTTAAGCCTCAGCTTGCACAAGCAGCCTCCCAGTCCCGACAGAGGCCCAGAAATGACAGTGGCCTTGCTCCTCCTCATCTTCCTCCCCTTGAGAATAGAGACAGTTCCTCTAGTGATGGTGCCGGCCTTCCTTATCCTCCTCCTCTCCCAGAAAACCAAGCTGACGACTGCCAGAGACCCAGCGGTGCTCATGAGAGCGACCCCCCCCCCCCCCTTCTGTGAACACTGGTAAGCCAACGAGTGATGATGGATAGCCCTGACAGCGTGGAGTCCAAGTTCTAATGTGTAATATAACTAGGCTACCAGCTAAATACTGTACAAAGCTATAGACCAGGGTTAGACCAGGGTTCCCCAAACTCGGTCCTGCCCTCAACCCTCCCACGCCTTTTTTATTCCCATAGCACTACACAACTGCTTCAAATAATCAAAGCTTGATAATGAGTTTGTTATTCGAATCAGCTGCGTAGTGCTTGGGCAGAACCCATAACGTACACCCAGGGGGGGCCCCAGGACCGAGTTTGGGAAACGCTGGGCTTGACTGCATTGTCTGCATAATGAAACAATCCCTAGTCAACTATTGTGTTGAAGGTCAACTGATTGTATTATTTGGCATTAATAGACTGGTTTTATGTGGCACAAACCTTCTATCCAAGCTGCAAGAGAGCGTGAGGACGGCTAAGGTAGGCTATAGGTCCTACAGGACAGTTGTATATTCTTAAATGTTTAATTGGTTACTGATTAGTACGCTGTTGCATTCAACATTAATTTTACAATCTACATGTTTGAATTTCCCACTTTAATTACTTAACAAGTAAATACATTATTGACGCCGGCCTGCATTCTAAATAGCAGCATTGCGACAGTGTATGCCTGTAGCTTCGTAAAACATAATCGTTTGGCTTAACATGAGAAAATGGCGACCAAATAAAAATAAACATGTTCCCATTAAAGCAAAGCTACAGGATACTTCAAGCACTAGCACCACATAATCTGATAGCTATCGATAGGCAGCCGCACAGACATCACAATTTCAGAACCATGGACAGCGATCAATAGTCTAAACTTTGTGAGTGGCTGACGGGCTCAATTTTCTTTTAGGGGGGGAAAACTTCGAGAAACTGTGAAACCGCTACGCCAGTGAACTTACATTGAATATGTGAACCCAAACAAGGTTTCTGAACCACACATTATGAACATTTTGATTAAATACAAATCAAATAAAAAGGGATCTTTTGAGTGGAACCACAGCTTCATGGTCATCAAATTCTCTACATGTTATAGGCATTTATGATGAGTATGTGTTTCCCATCGCAAACTATTTCCTATTGTGCATGTCAATTTCCAAGTACAGCTACAGCTGTTCGCTGTATGTGGTCCACGGGGGGTACTAATTTATAGTTTTTATGTGTAGGGAGAAGGAAGATACAGATTCAGCTCCTAATTGATTGAAATCATGTATTCCCTTTAACACAGTATTGATAAATGATTATCAGTTGCACTAATTTCATAACATTTTCATAAATTCCAAATGAGGCAACCCAAGATGATGAAATGTTTGAAGTGAGAACTGCTCATTAAAACATAAGCACGTTTAAAAATAACGTTGATGGTTTAGTGCAGTATCGTCCCGAACGAAATTCATTTGACTGTGCTTGTTGCTAAACCTGGTTTCCACTTTTGCTGCTTAGTAGGTTAATAGAAAACAAACTCTAGAGCTCCCTAGGGGCAGATTGCAAGTCCAATCAAACAATGTCTTCTACCCAATGCCTCACATCAAATTCGCCCAGCTACGGAGATGTCAAATAACCTCAACTCACACTCTGTTTCTTCACATAGAGCTGTAGGCATGGTCTCAATTGAAAATAAAAAAAACTGCACCTTATTACAAACAAGACAGGTATTCATATAGCATCGTCGTGCATTTTACAAAACTCTATTAGTACACTGACTAGTAGCAGTAGCAGAGTTATGCTGTATATGATACAACCAAGAAACTCAACTTTACAACACTTTTTTGTGTTATCCCAGAAACGTAGTAACCGGCTGGTCACATAATAAAAGAAACTGTAATTTCCCCTTGTGAAAACACAGGCATTGATTTGATGCATTGCAGTAGCCAATACAATTTCCTTTAATATAGATAATTAACTCCCTACACCAGGGATTTGTCACTCATCTTAACATGAAAATGTCAACAACGATAGTTTGATTGTTGGCTACCAACGTCAGCCCACCCTTGTTCTGTGAAAATAAGACGGACGACCGTTTTAAGACGTCCGCGTTGTTCTTATTAGCATATATTGAATATCTCAAAACCATTCCACCGTCTGTTTTGAACATTAATTAGGCCTCCCGTTGATTTTCTGATCATTTGTTTTGAGGGGAATTAGATAGCCATAAGAGATGTGGCAGTAAATATCTTTGGGAAGTGGGAATGAAAACGAGGCACAAAAAAGCTACGGGCTAATCCATACAGTACTTTAGGTATGAAAAAGGCTCCACATGAGTATAATGTTCATTACTGATGTTATAATGGCTTTTGTAGCTGTTATAAAAGCTTTATGTGGGCCTACAGTAAATGCATACATAGGGGACCTACAGTAAAGTTAATTTATACATAATGGGCATACAGTAAACTTACCTATAGGTTCAATTCATACAGTAGGTATAAACATGACTCTGCATGTGTGGTATCAAAGTTCATTTGTAGCCTGCTATTCTCAGACGTCTGTATAGATTGGCAATGTAATAACGTCTGAATAGAATAGAATTTATACTAGAACGACAGCCAGGTATAATAGAAAAAGGATTGAGTTGCATGATGGATAGAGGCCTGGATTACTGGGCAAATGAAAAGGAATGTTTATGACAGGATGATAAAAGGAACAAAATATAAAAATAGGTGCCTGGTCTATTAAGTTTTATCAGAGACCTATCGTTTAAGGAGAGAGCGAAGAGTGGACGGAACTCCCTCACTATGCTTCCTATTTCTTGGTTACGCCTACAGTTGAAGGCGGAAGTTTACATAAACTTAGGTTGGAGTCATTAAAACTCATCTTTCAACCACTCCACACATTTCTTGTTAACAAACTATAGTTTTGGAAAGTCTGTTAGGACATCTACTTTGTGCATGACACAAGTCATTTTTCCAACAATTGTTTACAGACAGATTATTTAACTTATAATTCACTGTATCACAATTCCAGTGGGTCAGAAGTTTACATACACTAAGTTGACTGTGCCTTTAAACAGCAAGGAAAATTCCAGAAAATTATGTTATGTCTGTGGAAGCTTCTGATAGGCTAATTGACATCATCTGAGTCAATTGGAGGTGTACCTGTGGATGTATTTCAAGGCCTACCTTCAAACTCAGTGGCTCTTTGCTTGATATCATGGGAAAATCCAAAGAAATCAGCCTCAGAAAACAATTGTAGACCTCTACAAGTCTGGTTCATCCTTGGGAGCAATTTCCAAACGCCTGAAGGTACCATGTTCATCTGTACAAACAATAGTACTCAAGTATAAACATCATGGGACCACGCAGCCGTCATACCGCTCAGGAAGGAGACCCGTTCTGTCTCCTAGATATGAACGTACATTGGTGCAAAAAGTGCCAATCAATCCCAAAAACAACAGCAAAGGACCTTGTGAAGATGCTGGAGGAAACAGGTACAAAAGTATCTGTATCCATAGTAAAACGAGTCCTATATCGACATAACCTGAAAGAGCACTCAGCAAGGAAGAAGCCACTGCTCCAAAACCGCCATAAAAAAGCCAGACTACGGTTTGTGGGGACACATGGGGCCAAAGATCGTTCTTTTTGGAGAAATGTCCTCTGGTCTGATGAAACAAATATAGAACTGTTTGGCCATAATGACCATCGTTATGTTTGGAGGAAAAAGGGGGAGGCTTGCAAGCCGAAGAACACCATCCCAACCGTGAAGCACGGGGGTGGCAGCATCATGTTGTGGGGTTGCTTTGCTGCAGGAGGGACTGGTGCACTTCACAAAATAGATGTAATCATGAGGGTGGAAAATGATGTGGATATATTGAAGCAACATCTTAAGACATCAGTCAGGAAGTTAAAGATTGGTCGCAAATGGGTCTTCCAAATGGACAATGACCCCAAGCATACTTCCAAAGTTGTGGTAGAATGGCTTAAGGACAAAAAAATCAAGGTATTGGAGTGGGCATCACAAAGCCCTGACCACAATCCTATAGAACATTTGTGGGCAGAACTGTAAAAGCGTGTGCGAGCAAGGAGGCCTACAAACCTGACTCAGTTACACCAGCTCTGTCAGGAGGAATGGGCCAAAAATCACCAAACTTATTGTGGGAAGCTTGTGGAAGGCTACCCGTAACGTTTGACCCAAGTTAAACAATTTAAAGGCAATGCTGCCAAATACTAATTGAGTGTATGTAAACTTCTGACCCACTGGGAATGAGATGAAAGAACGAAAGCTGAAATAAATCATTTTCTCTAATATAATTCTGACATTTCACATTCTTAAAATAAAGTGGTGATCCTAACTGACCTAAGACAGGGAATTTTTACGAGGATTAAATGTCAGAAATTGTGAAAAATGTGTTTAAATGTGTATTTGCCTATAACATGTAAAAATGTGTATTTGGCTGAAGTGTATGTAAACTTCCGACTTCAACTGTAGCTCTCTCACTCTCCCAGGCTGGTTATTAAGTGGTGGGAGAGATGACTGCTGGGTATTGAGATGGGTGACGGGTGCCCACAGGCCCGGGTGACAGTTAACAAGGGGGAGGTTAGAGGAGTGAGGTGTAGACGAGGTGAGGACAACTGAGGGCTCCTACTCACTGTGGCCTGCTGTTTCTCGGCTTGCTCCGTTGCCTCGACCAGCTGCTTCTGCAAGGCAGCCTGGAGGGATTTCATCTCTTCCCTGTTGAGAGGAAAGGTGAGAAACTTTCAGTTAGCACATATCCTTCTCTTCTCCAACTCTTCTCTGACTTCTCGCAGTGGCGAGGCAGTAGTAATAGTATCTCAAGCACTGGCTGACTGACTGACTGAGCACTGAATAGGATCGAATCATCAAATCAATTCATGCTTACTTTTTCTACCAAACATTTGTGATAGAATGCGTGACGAAATACCGAAACTTTAATCCAGAATACCAGTATACGATTACAGCAGCAAAGGAATTATTCCCTTTGACTGGGCTTAGTGTAGGTTTAGAGTTTAATTACATATGACTTGGTCATGGTCCATCAATTGTGCAGTCGAGGAGCAGCATCCGCAGTCAACAGCACTGTGTGTCAAACTCAGAAAGAAAAGTCTCTCTTCACTGCTGCGATGCCCTGTCATATTTCACATGCCAATGGTTGTGTCTTTTGGCATGAGCCCAGCCAAGCAAACATTTTTCTTTTCCGCTAGTTGGCATTTCATTTTTCTGATCTCACCATAAAACCAGCCGTATGACGTTTTAAGGGGAGACAGAACAACTTTTTAGAAGTTAGAATTTGAGGTTGACATTTAAAGGGAGCCCAACACCATTTGGTGCTGTAACTAAGCTTCAGGTCAACACATTGAGTCAACATATTTTCACCGATATTTAGAGACATTTGCCTATGGGCTACAAACAACCAAAATATATTCTGAGTGACATTTTCCTCAGGCAACACAGCACTGAACTGTGAATAAAATAGTGTATAACTCATTATGGGTATCTGTGGGAAGGCAGTTACAAATTTAACCAGAGCACAAAAGTAACTGTTTGACTTTTAGTACCGTCTTCCCCTGCCCCTCCTTATATTTCATTGGCCACTCAAGTTGGCTGTTTTTTGCAGTTTAAATATAGTAATTGGTTATGTCCAGGATTAGGTCAAATGTGTTGGTAAGGACGAGGGTTAACTTTTTTGTTTTTTCATGCTGCCGAATACAACGTGTGTCAGTTTTTCAGCTTTGATAAAGGCTACAGTGTCTTAATTAAATTACATTTCTAAAACTGGAATGACGTCATCTAGTAACCCTCGCGTTTGTAATTATTCGACAATGGGTTGACTTGAGGATGTGGCTACAGTACCATGGTTTGACGTTAAAATAGTTGCTAGTTATTACTCCCTCGAAGCAATCAAAAACACGCTTGAAAGCTGTCAGAAACAAATGATTTCCCATAAATCGGCTGCCTGGATAGCTCGTGATGAAGTCCTTCGATAATCATTCTTGGCAATGGAACGAACCAAGAGCAGGATTCATCGGCTTTAAAGTGGAAAACAGGTGGCTGCTCTAATCGTCTGTGGACCAGGAGCCATTGCTCCAATAAAACATTGTTTTATGGTTTGTTTATGATTGTCATGTGTTATTGATATGTTGGTTTGCTATTTATAAAGCAGTAGGGTATACGTATATACTGTGCATACCAAAGGCTGAATTGCAGGTAACATCACATTGTTCCTGCACCATAAAAGTAATGAAAAGTAATGTTGCTGTTCAAAAGAATCCATATGGTAGCAATGTGCAATAGCAAATGGTTAATGGTTAAGAAGCTTAGATCTACCTCTGCTTGTGGCTGAGCGCCAGGATTTTCAGGACATCCGTCTTGGCCACGGAGTCGTCATTTTTCAGTGTCTGGAAGAGAGGAATGAGAGCTTTTTAGTCTCACAAGAGAAATTGGTTTATTATATGACCACTCACAGTCTCACTCCAACACTCCAATGTGAAGGAGCTGATTCAAAGCACTCATAGGAACAGAAAGAAAACAACAGTGCCCCTTTCGAGTGTAAATGCACACATTGCTCCAAGCTGTCATACAGTAGCCTATCTATGCTCGGGCAAAAAAATATGTGAATAATTATTCTAATTTTTCATCCATATTGTGTAACCCCTCATAGATTATTGATGTGTATGCTTTTATGAGGGTAGTCGAAAATACTTTTTGTGGTCCAAAAAGTATTAGTTTATTTGTAAGCTTGTAGGAACTCATATAGTTTAGATTCAGGTTTGAGTGTAATTATGAATATTTTTTATGACACTTTTTGGGGAAGAAAACTCTAGCAAATTCAAGTGGTACAGTGTCTTGTTAATAATAAATTAGATCTTCATTTCCATAAATACACAAATTTTGAGTTCAATAATTGCAGCTCTGCAAGATTACTGAACGGTTTTAAAATGTTGCTTCAGTATAATAATGAGAAGAGACATTCTGAAAAATACCCATATTTCTTTATCACGAAAACTTTAACCTGGGTGCATCCAATCAGGGCTTGATTTAGAGGGATGCTGGCACTACCATAACAAACCAGGGCACCTCCATAAGCAGTTAAGTTGCGAAGGACTGGCCCACATTAAACCATATACTAGCACACCACAGAGCAACTGCCAAGAATCAAAGCTCTATCATGCAAAGTCTAATTATGAAGGGTTGACCCAGCACCCAAGGGATGTCTAATTAAAACAATAAACACTTAGGACAGTAAATCTCCACCAGAAAGGTTAATCAGTTACACATACATAATTGATTACTCCAAAAAGTTACTGTTGATCGTTTTCACCCTTTTTTTGTAAGAGATCCATCCCCCCTCGCTTCTCCCTTCATCTCCCGCCCCCTGCTTTGCCCGGTACATTTGCACAAGGTACACTGCCATCCAAGTCTGCACATAATGTACAGTAGCTAACTGACGTCAAAGCCTGCACCGAGGACATTGGTAGCG
This sequence comes from Salvelinus alpinus, assembly GCF_045679555.1. NCBI lineage: Eukaryota > Metazoa > Chordata > Actinopteri > Salmoniformes > Salmonidae > Salvelinus > Salvelinus alpinus. Next base: position 7,269,103 of record NC_092118.1, on the reverse strand, counting down.
TAGACTACACACAGTGCCAGCCAGCCCCGACCAAGGGAAAATGGATGCCACCGAAAACTGTCAGGAGGACAACACCATGAACCCAGGCTGGCCAGGTCACGTCATACAAGTAGACAGGGTGTATTTGGGAAGTCATTGATTAAAACTGAAATGGGCTACAGCCATCCAAGCCTACTAAAAAGAACACAGCGGCCCAGACTAACCAAAGGGACCACTGCCACCACAATTGGCAAAATAGATTCCATTCAAGACTGACTAGGATAATGGTACTCTGGCTAACACCTGAGAGACAAATTTGTGTCTGCTGGTTCTCTGTGGGACACAGGATGTTGCAAGTAGAATTTGGACTGAAAATACTTGTCAAACCAAACGTCTTTTTCAATCTATTTGTTCAATTCAATTCCTACTTGTTTGACGAGAACTGGAATGGAATCGACTGCAGCCCTGATCAGTGGCGATATACAGATGGATCAGAGAAAAAATGTATTGCCTTGCTGCAGTAAACAATTTAACAACCAAATTACACTGGATTCACAAGATCTAGGATGAACTATGTTTATGTGGTCTTCCATCCAAGCTGTGCCTTCACCAATTCTCTATGGGAGTGATGATCATACATTTCTGTCTTTTACCTCTCATTACCTGTCATTCCCCATTCTGTCAGTCCTATTCTGCACTGTGCTCACAGGAACGAGTAACGTTGTAACGTACATATATCATACTGTCTATACACCGTTTGAGGATCTGTATGTCAAAAACGGATTACATTAAGCTGTGGTAGATATCAAGGGTAGAAGCATAGATACCATTCAAAGTAGACCTGGGTCATTCAAATCATTTCAGTGTTTGCTTGAGTCCGCCTGGAGTTCCAGGTGGATAGGATTTGCACCATTGGGACAATTCCAATCAAGCACATCTAAAGTATTTGAAAGATGTCAAACACAGGACTTTAACCCAGGTCTGATGTAAAATGATGTAATATAAACATCCTCCATCGGCATCGCTCATGCACGTCCTGTCACGATAGTTATTAGATCCTCTCATACAAAATCTTCTGCAATTAAACAAAAGGGTCGCTATCTAGAACCCAAAAGGGGTTTTCGCCTGTCCCCATAGGAGAACCGGTTGAATAACTTTTTGGGGGGGTTCCAGGTAGAACCCTTTTGGTTCCATGTAGTTCCCTTTCCACAGAGGGTTCTACATGGAACCGAAAAGGGTTATTCTACCTGTGACGAAAAATGGCCATCTTATTGGGACAGCTAAAGAACCCCTTTGTGGCCCTTTCAAAGAGTGCAGGGACAGATTTCTCAACACCGTCACCTTGGAGTCATTTTCCAGTTCTTACAACTGCACCTCAACTACAGGAATTCCACTTCCAAAACAGCTTTGGATTCGTATTCATATCAGGGGGACTGATCGTCAAAACGAAGGACATATTGCTTATTTGCTTTTGATAAATGAGGCCCCAGGTATGTAGTAGGCTCATTATACGCTAGGACAGCGGACGAGAAAGAGTGAATCACAGGCTGAGCTGAATTTTTAAGCCATTTTTGAAGTCCTAAAACAGAGCCCTTCGAAATATCCTCAGGGTTCCAAAGGCACTCAAAGCCATCCACCTTTCTTTAACATCCCACTATAATCTGTCAGAAAAGAAACAGTGGGGCTCTAACCTGAAGGTTGCCTTTTATGCTGTCCAGTTCCTTTGAAGTCTTGGAGAGTTGACGCATGATGCCAGTCCGCTCGGTGAAGACCTCCTTCAGCTTCTGCTCCAGCCCTTCATAGCCTTGTCTGTCAAGGGAGAGAGAGAGAAGAGAGAGAGAGATTTCACTACTTTATGTCCGCCTGAGAGAAATCACACTTTATTGGCACACTTGGGAGTAGGAGATGGTGTTATTAAGCGGATTAAAAGTGTTGTCATTAGAGCAAAAGTGTAAAGAAATACAGACACACTACTATCTACTCAGTCCTTGCTTTCCAGATAAAAAAGCACTTCACTCACCCTATCAATTTGGGAAAGTGTTTTACTCCGATGTGTCATTTGGCCAGAGGTCCGCCTCTGCATTTCTATCAAAAAGACTAAAATATCCACAACAGTGGCGGTTCTGGGGGGGGGGGGGTTGGGAGGGGCAGTGCCCCTGTGACAACAATTTTGGACCCCCTTGTGGCCCCCCTAAATGTGGAGTATGAAATAATCTTTACGTAACAAATTTTTGCTAGAGAACTAATCATTCTTTTTTTACATCCGTTATTAGACAGTGGCAACGATGATGATTATGAACATGGTCTTTTGCCTGCTAATGCCTGCAATGCAGTGAAGAAAACGATATGACAACAATAACGTCTAATGTAACTGGCCCCTCTAACAGTACAACTGGCCCCAGCTTGGTCCCCCCAGTTGAAATGGTCTACAACCGCCACTGATCCACAAAACCAATTCAAATGCCTTTTCTATTTCTATATAAATCAAACTATTGGAATGTAAATTAGGACCATTTTTAATGGTGACCTTGCCAAGAGGCAAACATTACTTTTCGTGCACATGTGCATGCAGATTTGGTCATTACAGATTCTTGTCTGAGAATCCTGAATGAATGCATTCCATATGATGGGATATGTGTACCCAGCACATATTTAATCTAACATTAGGATGATAACATCCCCAAAACACTCAAAGAATGAAAAATATATATATTTGGGCATTTTGTGCACAACATCTGAACAACCACCACAGAACATTCTGGGAAAGTTCTGGGAACGTTCACATAACCAATTTTGGTTTGCTGGGTATACTGATAAAATATTAATTGAAAAGTAATTTTTTTATGAGTCCATTTGTCCTTTCACCTACTATTTTAGGGGTTTGCGTCTCTGACCTTACTAGCCTACCAATTGATAAAACAGACATGTGGCTCTTGAATGACAAGCACACTCGTCAGCCAAGTGAAGTAGAGTTAGGGGACTCAGTGGTTGGAGGAGTAGGGAATAGAGAGTGAAAGCTCAGGAGTGGCAAATAAAGAGCTGAAGAAGAAACTGACAGCTCTGGCCTTTTGGGGCTATGGTTGGCCATATGAGCTCTTCCTCTCTCCTCTCTCTCTCTCATCTGTGGTCAGAGATAAAGACATTGCAGCTTGCCTACATCTTCCCTAGTGCCAACTGCCGATGTCAGATTGAAAATCAATTTTTATTGAATGCAACACCCTCATTTACAAACAAAAATAAACTAATCAATCTTTTGGAAGCTTCCTCAAGATCAAGCTGGTCAGCCTGTGGTTTTCGATGTAACCGGTCGTCAATTTTAGATCGACATGCTGTGCATCACTGATTTTTTTCAACTCCGCACAACAGAATCATTATTTGCAAATGTGGTGCGTTACAAAAACATTAAACCACTCCCCCAATTTGACACTCCCCTAATTTGACATGCTAAATAGACAATAAAAGCTCTATCTCTACAAGTGACAAGAACATCAAGGATCGTCGACAATCAAAACCAAGAACCAGGAAGTGTAGGGGGGAAACAACATCCTTCCCACACTGCAGAAATGCCTGTTAGACCAATACCCAAATGACATTGCTTTGTCTTACGTTAGAAGCTCCTGAGGAAAGAGTAGAGCCCCAAGCGCAAGAAAATGTTACTTATCATCTGGAGAAAAACAACAACACACCATGCAGCTTAATGAGCTTCACTGTAAACCCCTCTGAGAGTGGATTTTGGGGAGCAGGTTTGAAAAAAATATATATATACTTTGTCATTTCTTTTAATCAATGCACTTTTAAATGCAACACTGCTGCCGTCATATTCGGCTGAATCCGGGAGGGCTCCCCACCTGTTCGACCTGGGCCTTGTTCCTTGTTCCAAAAGTCTCATACACCTCATGTACCGGATCAAGCACAATAACACACAAATCAGCAAATAGAAAAGCAGAACTTAAGAAAGAAATAACATGTTGTAATACATCCTGCGCATGAGTTGCCACCGTATGGCATCTGTGAAATCTATTGCTAGCTCACGCAACAGAGAGAGATGAGGAAATCACTCCCTGTCTGCCAGCTTATTCATTACCCAATGGAATTGGCCCATCCGCGGTAGGGAAATGAATAAGACTCGTAATTTGAGGCCCACTGAAACAGCTATGTCATATGAAGAGTCACAGATAACAGTAAAGAACGTTGCACATGGTCCGACATAAATTGGTAATTACTGCCAAAAATGGCACCAGATACATAATTATGTTATGACCTTTCTCCGACACCAGCGTCCTGGCAACCTCGCGGTTTTCACGGCTCCGTTGGATGAGAGAAAAGTGTGCTAATGAGAATCGGGTTGTCTGACAAACAGTCTTATGATCAGATAGGAGGCCACTGTCCTCAGAATTCTGCTGCCAGTGATCACATGATGAAATATTTTTTATTTGGGCCTCTGCAATTCCCACATTATTTTACATCTATCTTGATCTAGCATCTTAAGTCAAGCCAGTAAAACACGACCGGCTCGAAATAATGAAAAGAACCACACACAAAAAAAAATGCAGAAAAAGGAGCTTTCTCCTACATCAGGAGCATCATCATTTATTGGTGGATACTGCGTAAAGTTCTTGCGGACAAACATTTCTCTAGCCTTGAAATCACAGCAAGTTTCTGAGTTATATGAGGTTGACCCTGCCATGTAAAAGAGAAGTGCTGAGCCGTGGGCCTGGAGAGGGAAAAGTGCTGAGGTCCACAATCAACAGCAAAACAGCTCAATAAAGGGAAGGAAGCAAGGCCATGCCACTTTCCCTCTCTACCTAGAGCAGCTGCAGAAGCAGCCTGGTCTTCAAGTTCAGTTGACAGGGCTGGCCTGGAAACGCTCTATCGTAGCACCGGTTAACAGCTATTGACCAGGACCTTTTTTTTAATAATGGCTAATAGCTTATGAGATCATTCAGCCTCTCTGTGCAACGCCACGGCAGTCAAAGTGTGGAAATGATGTGTAGGAGGTGAGGGAGCGAAGCCTTCTGTGAGTGTACATAAAAACAGTATGTAGGCCTGGCTCGCTTGTACACACTGGTGTGTGTGAAATCAAGAATGTACATGCTTGTTGAGAGCACAGTTGTTAGTTGTGATTCATACATTTGGCTATCTACTGGAGGGATTAAAGGAGAACCAAAAGTAAGCGTGGCTTATCTGATGGGGATACTTCCATCCAGCTACCGGGCACTGCTTAATAAATCATTAACGAAGGCATATCTAAATGTTTATATCTGCTGTAGATTGTTGACAAAAAATGACAATTAAATAAATCCCTTTTAATCCAACTTGAAGAAATCCAAGAGGTCTCTAACGATGTGCGCTGAGAGTCGGGAAGCAAGTTCAGGGAGTGAGTGTTTTAATAAACAAACACAAAATAATACAAAATAAGAAACACAAACAACGCACAGAAACTAAAACAATGACGCCTGGGGAAGGAACCAAAGGGAGTGACATATAAAGGGCAGATAATCAAGGAGGTGATGGAGTCCAGGTGAGTGTCATGCTGATGCGCGTAACGATGGTGACAAGTGTGCGCCATAACAAGCAGCCTGGTGACCTACAGGCCGGAGAGGGAGCACACGTGACAGTACCCCCTCCCCGACGCGCGGATCTAGCCGCAGGACGCCGACCAAGATGACGATCCCGGATCAGCAGCAGACCGGTCACCTCTGCTAAGGCGCGGGAACCTGCCTATTCGGCTGAGGCATGGGTGCATGGCGACCTAGAGCGCCGGAGAGAGAGCATACGTGACAATACCCCTTCCCCGGCACGCGACTCCAGCCGCAAGACGCCAACCACAGGGACGATCCCGGGGATCAGGAGTGGACCGGTTGCCTCCTCTGAGGCGCAGAAACCTGACGAACAGGCTGAGGCATGAGAGCCTGTCGAGCCGGCTGAGACCTCCCTGTGTTGCCTCGGTCAAGGCACGGAAACATGTTCACCCAGCTGAGGCATGGGAGCCTATCGAGCCAGCTGAGGCATGGGAGCCTATCGATCCCGCTGAGGTATGGAAACCCATCGAGCCAGCTAAGGCAGGGGAACCCGTGGAGCCCGCCGAGGCATGGGAATCCGACAAACCGGCTGAGGCCTCCCAGGTAGCTCCATTTCTGACACCAACATCACCTCCAACACACAAAACAAAACACTCCCTGATGCTTCCCTTTGGTGAGGCGTCATTCTGTAACGATGTGCGCTGAGAGTCAGGAAGCAAGTTCAGGGAGTGAGTGTTTTAATAAATAAACACAATGTAATACAAACTAAGAAACACGAACAACGGACAGACATGACACAGAAACAATGATGCCTGGGGAAGGAACCAAAAGGAGTGACATATAAAGGGCAGGTAATCAAGGAGGTGACGGAGTACAGGTGAGTGTCATTATGCGCTGATGCGCGTAACGCTGGTGACAGGTGTGCGCCATAACGATCAGCCTGGTGACCTAGAGGCCGGAGAGGAAGCACATGTGACAGGGTCTCAATACTTTTGCAAGACACTCTAGTTTGGAGTGTGACTGTTTGAGGTTGTGGACAGGTGTCTTTTATACTGATAACAAGTTCAAACAGGTGCCATTAATACAGGTAACGAGTGGAGGACAGAGGAGCCTCTTAAAGAAGAAGTTACAGGTCTGTGAGAGCCAGAAATCTTGCTTGTTTGTAGGTGACCAAATACTTATTTTCCACCATAATTTGCAAATAAATTCATAAAAAATAAATCCTACAATGTGATTTTCTGGATTTTTTTTTTCTCATTTTGTCTGTCATAGTTGAAGTGTACCTATGATGAAAATTACAGGCCTCTCTCATATTTTTAAGTGGGAGAACTTGCACAATTGGTGGCTGACTAAATACTTGTTTGCCCCACTGTATATACCCCAACCAGAAGCCATGGATTACAGGCAACATCCACACTGAGCTAAAGGCTAGAGCTGTCGCTTTCAAGGAGTGAGACTCTAACCCAGAAGCTTATAAGAAATCCTGCTATTCCCTCTGACAAACCATCAAACAGGCAAAGCGTCAATACAGGACTAAGATCGAATCGTACTACACCGGCTCTGACACTTGTCGGATATGGCAGGGCTTGCAAACCATTACAGACTACAAAGAGAAGCAAAGACGAGAGCTGCCACAGTGACACAAGCCTACATAAGAGCTAAACTGCTTTTAGGCAAATAACACTGAAACATGCATGAGAGCACCAGATGTTTCCCGGACGACTGTGTGATAACGCTCTCCGCAGTCAATGTGAGTAAGACCGTAAGGCCAGACGGATTACCAGGACGTGTACTGTGAGCATGCGCTGATCAACTGACAAGAGTCTTCACTGACATTTTCAACCTCTCCCTGTTCAAGTCTGTAATACCGACATGTTTTAAGCAGACTACCATAGTCCATGTGCCCAATAACTCTAAGGTAACCTGCCTAAATGACTACCGACCCATAGCACTCATTTCTGTAGCCATGAAGTGCTTTGAAAGGCTGGTCATGGCCCACATCAAAACCATTATCCCAGAAACCCTAGACCCACTCCAATTTGCATACCGCCCCAACAGATCCACAGATGATGCAATCTCTATTGCACTCCACACTGCCCTTTCCCACCTGGACAAAAGGAACACCTATGTGAGAATGCTATTCATTGACTACAGCTCAGCGTTCAACACCATAGTGCCCTCAAAGCTCATCAAAAAGCTAAGGACCCTGGGACTAAACACCTCCCTCTGCAACTGGATCCTGGGTTTCCTGACGGGCCGCCCCCAGGTGGTAAGGGTATGTAACACATCCGGCACACTGATCCTCAACACAGGGGCCCCTCAGGGGTGCGTGCTCAGTCCCCTCCTGTACTCCCTGTTCACTCATGACTGCACGGCCAGACACAACTCCAACACCAGCATTAAGTTTGCCAATGACACAACAGTGTTAGGACTAATCACCGACAACGACGAGACAGCCTATAGGGAGGATGTCAGAGACCTGGCCGTGTGGTGCCAGCACAACAACCTCTCCCTCAACGTGACCAAGACAAAGGAGATGATTGTGGACTACAGGAAAAGGAGGACCAAGCAAGCCCCCATTCTCATCAACGGGGCTGTAGTAGAGCAGGTTGAGAGCTTAAAGTTCCTTGGTGTCCACATCACCAACAAACTAACATAGTGCAAGCACACCAAGACAGTCATGAAGAGGGCATGACAAAACCTATTCCCCCTCAGGAGACTGAAAAGATTTGGAATGGGTCCTCAGATCCTCAAAAAGTTATATAGCTGCACCACCAAGAGCATCCTGACTGGTTGCATCACTGCCTGGTATGGCAACTGCTCGGCCTCAGACTGCAAGGCACTACAGAGGGTAGTGCGTATGGCCCAGTACATCACTGGGGCCATGCTTCCTCCCTTCCAGGACCTCTATACCAGGCGGTGTCAGAGGAAGGCCCTAAAAATTGTCTAAGATTCCAGCCACCCTAGTCATAGTCTGTTCTCTCTGCTACCGCATGGCAACCAGTCTAGGTCCAAGAGGCTTCTAAACAGCTTCTACCCCCAAGCCATAAGACTCCTGAACATCTAATCAAATGACTACCCAGACTATTTGCATTGCCCCCCCCTCTCTTTTATGTCGCTGCTATTCTCTGTTATTATCTATGCATAGTCACTTTAATGACTCTACCTATATGTACATATTGCCTCAATTACAGTTGAAGTCGGAAGTTTACATACACCTTAGCCAATTACATTTAAACTCAGTTTCACAATTCCTGACATTAAATCCTAGTAAAAATTCCCTGTCTTAGGTCAGTTAGGATCACCACTTTATTTTAAGAATGTGAAATGTCAGAAAAATAGTAGAGAGAAGGATTTATTTCAGCTTTTATTTCTTTCATCACATTCCCACTGGGTCAGAAGTTTACATACACTCAATTAGTATTTGGCAGCATTGCCTTTAAATTGTTTAACTTGGGTCAAATGTTACGGGTAGCCTTCCACAAGCTTCCCACAATAAGTTGGGTGAATTTTGGCACATTTCTCCTGACAGAGCTGGTGTAACTGAGTCAGGTTTGTAGGCCTCCTTGCTCGCACATGCTTTTTCAGTTCTGCCCACAAATTTTCTGTAGGTTTGAGGTCAGGACTTTCTGATGGCCACTCCAATACCTTGACTTTGTTGTCCTTAAGCCACTTTGCCACAACTTCGGGAGTATGCTTTGGGTCATTGTCCATTTGGAAGATCCATTTGCAACCAAGCTTTAACTTCCTGACTGATGTCTTGAGATGTTGCTTCAATATATCCACATCATTTTGCTACCTCATGATGCCATCTACTTTGTGAAGTGCACCAGTCCCTCCTGCAGCAAAGCACCCACACAACATGATGCTGCCACCTCCGTGCTTCACGGTGGGATGGTGTTCTTTGGCTTGCAAGCATCCCCCTTTTTCCTCCAAACATAACGATGGTCATTATGGCCAAACAGTTCTATTTTTGTTTCATCAGACCAGAGGACATATCTCCAAAAAGTACAATCTTTGTCCCCATGTGCAGTTGCAAACCGTAGTCTGGCTTTTTTATGGCAGTTTTGGAGCAGTGGCTTCTTCCTTGCTGAGCGGCCTTTCAGGTTGTGTCGATATAGGACTCGTTTTACTGTGGATATAGATACTTCTGTACCTGTTTCCTCCAGCATCTTCACAAGGTCCTTTGCTGTTGTTTTGAGATTTATTTGCACTTATTGCACCAAAGTATGTTCATCTCTAGGAGACAGAACGCATCTCCTTCCTGTGCGGTATGACGACAACGTGGTCCCATGGTGTTTATACTTGCGTAAATTGTTTGTACAGATGAACGTGGTACCTTCAGGCTGAAGGTCTGATGAACCAGACAAGTGGAGGTCAACAATTATTTTCCTGAGGTCTTGGCTGATTTCTTTTGATTTTCCCATGATGTCAAGCAAAGAGGCACTAAGTCTGAAGGTAGGCCTTGAAATACATCCACAGGTAAACCTCCAATTGACTCAAATGATGTCAATTAGCCTATCAGAAGCTTGTAAAGCCATGACATCATTTTCTGGAATTTTCCTTGCTGTTTAAAGGCACAGTCAACTTAGTGTATGTAAACTTCTGACACACTGGAATTGTGATACAGTGAATTATAAGTGAAATAATCTGTCTGTAAACAATTGTTTCAGAAATTACTTGTGTCATGTACAAAGTAGATGACCTAACTGACTTGACAAAACTATAGTTTGTTAACAAGAAATTTGTGGCGCGGTTGAAAAACGAGTTTAATAGCGCCAACCTAAGTGTATGTAAACTTCCGACTTCAACCGTTCCTCGACTAACCGGTGCCCCCGGACATTGACTCTGTACCGGTACCCCCTGTATATAATCTCGCTATTGTTATTTTACTGCTGCTCTTTAATTACTTGTTCCTTTTATTTCTTATTTCGTATTTGTTAAACTGCATTGTTGATTAATGTCAGTATATTGATCCATGTCATATTCAGTGACAGTATCCAAAGCCAGCTAACAGAGTTGTTTGATATGAAATAAAATATCGAATTGTATCTCCCTCCAAGGTCTTGCATGAGATGAATGTTCTCTCTTTTCGTATTGATTTGTTTTTCTTTGTGATTTATATCTGAAATTAAAGAGTGGGGGTTCTGAGAATAAACGAGACACTAAAATGTATATTTGCATGCCTATGAAAAAAACAAATGAGGTTTCTTAATTATTTAGGAACTTTAAAAGTGGTGTGTGTTTGTAGGTGTGCGCGTTTTTGTAATGTGATCCACTACCCAATTTCTTCGTCAGTGACCTACTATGAAAATGGCCTGAAAACGTTTGATTAATGAATTAATTGATACATTTTTCACTGATACAACAGTAATCTCAGTAATTTGATTATATTTCGTAATTAAAAAGTAATTAGCTGTCCTGAGAAATATGTTGAAAAAGTTCAACTACCTTTATCAGGTGCAAATAAGCACATTTCACATTCATTTGTGTTAACACATTGCTGACTAGTTTTTGGAGCAGATAATGAAATATTTGACTTATCATTGGGATTGGAAAGATTGTAGAGTCAGTTCCATTGATTGACTTTCCCCAGTCTGCTGCCCCCCACATAACTGTGACAAGTCTAAATGAAACTTGAGATTGATGGAGTATTCTATTGAGTCCTAGAAGACCTAGTTCAAAAAAATCTTAGACCTTTCCTTTTAAGAGGCCACCCAAATAAATTCCCTGAGGTAACTCTGTGTGTGTGCGTGCCTGTGTGTCTGTGTGTAATCCCCTGACTGAACTGACCTGGCCTGCATCTTCAATGATTAACCAGAACAAATGATCTCAGGGTGGATCTTTGGGGACCAGCACGACCCAAAAATTCCCCCTGCTTATACATGTGTAGGGTAAAGATGCATTGCAGATATATGAGACCATTTTCAGTGTCACCCAACCCAAGCTGGTACACAACAACTGATGCAATGGACTTTATTGTGTAGAAGTTTTACAATAAACTGAGCAAGGAAGTGAAATATTATCTGCAGTGAACAGGAATCTCTCGCCATATGTGCTTTTTCTTTCACGTAGCAAGGCCAGCTAATTTGTTCATCACTTAAATTGCATAAGATTCTACAGTGTTCGAATTTGAAGACATTAAAATAGAAATACTTAGCATAATAAATTAATAATTCAATAATTTCTTGCAGGCATTTTCATGCATAGATTTATGGCAATTACTTCCCTTGACATTAAACACTGTCATTCCCTCTTTGGAGACAGTATTATTTTTGGGACATTAATTTAAATACTGTTTATGAATAACGCAAGTTGTAAATGGATGCATGAAAGGATATAGTGACATTTAAAGAAAAATCCCACCCCAACACAATCTTTGGTATTTGTATCATTAGACCATTGTTGATTTATTCCAACAATGTTTTGCATGTCAACAATCAAGTTTTCAATATACAGAAATACAGCCAGCAATTTCTCAAGTGAGAATTTTGCTAGGACTGTTTGGGAGTGGTTTGACTAGGGAGGGGAAAACTTAAAACAATCTGTTATTAGAAGAGATTTGGAACATTCTTTCTTATTGGTCTATTTACTGCCTGGTGATCACTCCATCCACAACAGCTTTTACCAACAGCTCTTACACTAAAATGGCATTATCATAATGTTCACAATTTCACAGTATTATTTCAACCTCATAGTGTGGAAATATAAAACATAGGAAAATCATGTTCACCCCAGCGCCTTTGCTATTGTTTTGTAGACGGAACAGAGGTGGGGAGAGTCCAAATCGCAGTACATATTCTGCTGTTCTATTGATCGTGCAATGATGTCCGAGAGAAAAAAAACTGTGTTCGTAGTAACTTCTTAGATGTTGTAATATCCCAAATGGATGTGGCTGTTTCACCATTAAGGATTCCAGCTTTACACCCATCTTAAGGTGTAAACCAAATGTACTTGCTTGGAGGTGAGAGCTTGTCAGCATTCGGTCTGCTCTCTCCTCTGTCATGCACACTCTGAATCATTTTCACAGTAGACGTTCAACATGAAACCATCCTCCCAGCTGTGGCCATGTCTCGAAACGGCATGCTTTATTTAATAACACTTGGCCCGAGCCGTCTAGACTCGCAGCCTGCATTAAAGTGTCATCCGGCAAAGGAAAAAAGAAACCTAGGGGGAAATCGCTTTTTCAGGCAACTTTAATATCCGGACTGTGTTTGTGCGCACCAATATCACTTCTGTACCTTTAATAAATACGCACTAGAACACAAAGAGACAAGGAGCGCCTTGCTCCTTCCCGCCTGATTTACACACGAGTTGTGACTCACTCTCCCTTCCTGTGATAGAAGCTCTCAACTGGGTCCTATTTTACAAAGAGAGTGTTAAAAAGATATCCCTAGATTTGATCAAGGTTGCCAGCTCCACTGAAATCTTTGACATAGTGTTTCGAATTCAGCTCCCACCAACATCCAGTTCCTGTAATGGGTTGTGTTGTGAACCCCTTGTGCAAATCTTGTGTTCCAATCAAGCTGAATGCCGTTACACTCTTTTCTTTGAAAGGCACACATGCCAAACATAAAAATCTACACAGTATCTCTCTATTGAGGCTATAGATAATACACTTCCACTGTGTGGGAGAGAGAGAACCCCTTTTCAGTCGAAGAAATTTGAAAGCAACGACAAAGTTAATTTGGGCTGCTGTAAAGGCAGTACACACCTACAAACCAGGCAGAAATGTGTAGGATGAGAAAGTCATAGTGCGAGTAACATTCAGCCACGTTCAAAAGAATAATTCAACATAACATCTTATATTCCGTTGAAATCCATTCATTTAGAATGCTGTTACGGCCTTGTAAAACATGTGCCATATAGAATAGACTGTGGTATGATTATTTTATACTCTTTTATATGGTTGTATGATATCAATATCTTCTCAGTGTGCCAATGTAGAAAGAAAGCAAACAAACACATATGTACATGTGAGGTTTGCCAGAGCAAGAGTAAATATTTGATTTTGCAAGCCTTTTCGAGTTAAAGCTCACATCTTTCACTCCTACTAATTAAACATCGATCCTGCTGTCGCAGAATGACGATAACTGCGTCCATGAACCCAGGTACACAATGGAAAACGACTTAATATGAAATGCATTATTTGAGAATGGTGGACAAAAACGGGTTGGATAGAGCACTATAGCAGAGCATCGGTGTAATAGGCTGTAGTGGTAAGATGGGATAAAAAAGGGATGATGCAAGCAACCAAAGCTTCTTGGTCCGACCACATGAGTATTTCTCGGTTTGTAAATAAGTAAAGGCTGTATAATCGCCTTACACACACCACAATGAGCAGACGTGTTTGGAAGCAGCACTACATCTAGAGAACAAAATTCCCCTCCCATGCATTCTGTTCCTTTGCAGAGAGAGTGGAATAGCCAGGAAAAATACAATGCATTGTGTTCCTGCCTAATCACATGTAAGTGTGGAATAATGACCGATCAAAGATGTGTTTTGAGATCTACTGCATTGCATTGGGGTTTTACAGCACCACTGATCTACAAATCATGATTCTGCGCCTCACCTTGCTCAAACTGATCCCCTCAAGCACGCCGGTTATCTATGGCAGTGGTTCTCAAACATCTCCTCTGGGACCCCCAGCCATTCCTTGTATTTGATCTATTCCAGGTTTTTCAAAGCTAGCACACCTGATTCAACTTGTCAACTAATCATCAAGCCTTTGACTAGGTCAGTCAGGTGAGCTAGTTCAGGGCTACAACAACATTGTGAAATGTCTGGGGGTCCCCGAGGAGAGGTTCGAGAAACAATGATCTACATATGAGAGCTATAGTGGCTCTGTGGGTCCTGACCAATAGCAAAGGAAGAAGTGAAGTTGGCAATAGGCAAGCACATACACCTGATTCACATCAAGGGCAATCAGTGAAGCTTCTGCCCCACTTACAAGTGTAATTCAGAGAGAGGGAAGAAGAATGAGCCGAGAGGGGAGGAAGGAGAGAGCGAGTGAGTGAGAGAGGGTGGGGAATTTGGAATTGGATGACGGATGGGACTTGATTACTGGTTAACGACACTGCTGGTGCTCCATTCTGTTTTGGATGACGAATCCTCTGGCGGTGGGATGATCAATTTAGAGTAGGCAAGACCCTGTTTGACTCCATTGTTTAGGCACAGTCGGGCATGTCTCTGGGGGTGCTTTGAGTTTGTTTTCTGTCGCTTATTTGCTACAGTGATTTGCCACTTCACCAGCTCCTCAATAAAATCCCCCAATCAGGCTTTTCATTCAATTTGTTTGTGTTCTACTGGTCTACTGTGTAGAACACCATCGCAAGGTTAGATGTCTCTTCTCCACACTATCTTGGCAGAGTTGCAAGACTGACATTATGAAATGCAATGTCGAGCATGCAATATGGATCTTTTCACAAAATCGCAGCTTAACTAAGAGGAAAGGCTCAGAAAGGATGATTGACACGCTGAAATGAAACTCTTTGACAGGTTTGAAATTGACATTCACACATCAACAAACATTTTGAATTACAAACATCAGGGAGTGGGCTACAATGAGACACCATACATTACTGTTCTGAAGAGAATATGTGGTTCTATTACATTGATGTGTAATATAAATTGTTGTTCAACAGTGACCCAACCCCTCAAACAAACCACATCTTTAATAACTGTCCTACTCAAATATTCCAAGAGGAGCTATCTTACATGCTCAGAATACAGCATATTTTGCCACCAGTTTTTAAGCATCTGTGAGACTGTCGTGTAGTTTCTCTTTTACATTGCATGGAATGTGAGCTGACTGAATTAAAGCCAAAAACAACAATATATACATTGATTAGAGTGGTCTGCGAATTTCAAGTTGAATACAGATGTTTTGTCCATCAACGCCAATGTCTGTCAGATATTGACATTTTCTGCAGGAAAATGGGCAGGGTAATTACCTCAATCCTAACCTCCAAAAGCCTTTACTTCTCCCTAACCCCATCCTTCACCTCAACAACCACAAACTTCAATTCAGAATCATAACCCTTACAATGATGGGAATAAGATGAAATTGGAGGGTTTGATAAAAATGTCAAATATGGCATAACGTCAATACGAGATGTTGGCCTACCCAAACACTGCACATTTATCTGACCTTTCCCCAAAATGTCTGCATGTGATGAAAAAGGCATCACACCAAAAAGCTCTCTTTTTCCTCTATAACTCATCAAAGTCAGTTCAGCCTGGAATATAAAACCAACCAACATTCAAAGACTCACAACATTCTTGTTAAATAATTCCAATTGCTTCAATGTCAAATTCATTTTGAACGGCATTAAACCTCGGACTACACTAGCACAGACGCTACCTAGACATGCAGTCTGACATACATTTGATGAAATGATCAGCTAGTGTGTTGCTTTCTGTTTCACAACATTGTTAACAGGAATCCAAACACGTAACAGTGTAACACTGCAATTTTATTCTAAAATCTAGTTAATGTATTTAATAAGAACCTTGACAACGGGCAAAAGTCAAATCCTATCTGCATAACATGTTCATAACAATAGACATAAACATACTCTGCCAGCGACACAAAACTAGATCATTAACATCAAGCCCCAGGCGTGTTTTTATTTAACACCACGCTGTAAACATGCTTAATTGATAGATGAAGGAATCCATACACCCACAGTGTGGACGTGCCCATGATGTTTTCAAGCTAAAGGAAAGATATAACCCCTAATTTGAATTACAGTTCTACAAACTCCTTGCATCCTTAGAATCAACATTTAGAAACAGTGGTATGCCAAATGTAGAATTGCTTTCGATCTTGCTGAGAAACCCAGTTTTGGATGTCTCTCATTTATAGCTGCTGTATTATCACAATAAAGAGAACTAACCATTTGGGAAGTTTACATTAGAGGAGATGTTTGCGCTTGAGTGACTCACATTGTGGTTTTTGTTGACTTTTGCTGTATGGGAATCATCTTGCCTTGGTGAGTCCTCCTTCTGGTGCAGCAGCAGTGCAACACACATTTTAATTAAGGCAGATAGATTACCAATAACAAAAGTCTTTGTTTCATTTCAAAGAGCAGCGAAACATTCAGAATCAATCTAAATTCATCACACTCGGGCACCTGCATTGACAACGTGGGGTCCTGGCTAACGAGAGAGACGACAACAGACAGCAATCTGACAGAAGCATCCAAGTCAAAAGACCTTCTCTCGATTTAGCTGTGCGAAGCAGGCTAAAATGCTACCGTAGGTCACTTCAAGGCTCCACACCCCCACACAAAGCAATTTTCCGAGGACCAAATCCACTTGGTGCCCAGACAAGCGTTCATGAAAACAGGCTAATGCGATGTTACTGTAACTTGTGCCAACCTGGGCTAGCCTGTTTTTGATCATGGGAAAATTCATTGGAATTCCACATCGAGTGAATGAAAGGCATTACCGTTGGGGGGTTACATATTGGCAGGGCTCGACATTAACGCGCGTTCCCTTGTCAGGGACAACAACCCCCCAAAAATTTGGGCAAGCAGAATATAGATTTACTTTGATCAGAATTGGATCAGTGTCCTCTGGATGCAGAGTTTTGCACGCTGTTCTCCCAATTACTGCAGAGTGCATCGGGGTAGAATTGCATTGAATTGACAGGCACAAGAGGTCTTTTTCAATTACCTTTTGTGATCAAAGTGCAGAGCCATGTGTAAACTCGTGTGCACATTTGTTGATATTCCTTGCTAGTTTGTGGATTATTTGCCCAATTAAAACACATTTCTGGTCAGCAAATAGTGTTTGTATGGCCATGAAAATCATGGAAAAGTCATGTGTGAATCACATGCTTCTGTGCCAGTACGAGTAGGCACAAGGAGTGGGAGAGAGACATTGCAGCAGCAGGTAGCCTATAATAATGATAGACAACAGACAATTAGATAGCCAATTCAAAACATACTGTGTTGCCCGGTTAGTCATCTCGGTAGTTAACTTTTCAGCAATTAGCATATACACTGAATACAAATGCAACATTTCTGCACAGAATTTGAGAGAAATAAGCTTTTTGTGCATATGGGAAATTTCTGGGATCTTTTATTTCAGCTCATGAAACATGGGACCAACACTTTACATTTCGCATTTATATTTTTGTTCAGTTTATTAATGTCATTGTCATGTCCGAAAACTTTTCACTGGCACTCCCGCAAATGGCCAACATGCAATTGATGAACAGGGGTGCGTTAATCAACCAATGCAGCAAACTCCGGTTGTAAAACAAGTCTCTCAAGCGCTCAATATTGGGAGGTGAGAATTAAAGACAAAAAGTATTTGGTTGTAATTATAATGTTGCCATATTTTATAGGCTACTAAGGGTGAACAACCATCCGCCAAGAGAGCCTTAAAGTGGTTCCTTGCATCATACAATCCTGTAAAAAGGGTGTGAAAAATCCATCATACTTGTCCAAAGGACAAGTGGCTTAAAGAGTTAATGTCAAGCCCTGATTAGGCATTAGTGTTAATTTACTGTCGAGTAATTTAGTCTTACCCATTAGCTTAGGCAATTTAGTTAATGTATCTTAAACTCAAGCTTATATACATGATTAACACTTTAATATTTTATTTGTTGTATTTAACCTTTATTTTATATGTGAATCATACTGAGACCAAGGTCTCTTTTACAGATGAGCCCTGAATTACATCAATTACAGAAAATACACATCAAAATATAAATACAAAAATGCAAGCAGAAAGAAAAACACGGTCATAAAAAACAAACACATTCATCAGTAATAAGGTCCTCAATCAGCTTTCTGAATTACCCTAGAGGCACCAGAACATCAAATATACCAGAACATCCACAAATAAGGTGCAAGAAAGCTGATTTACCTAACTCATTAGAGACCAAAGGAATATCCAGAGTTAGCCATCCCTGAGACCGGGTGTGGTAACTCATGTCTAAAGTAGTAATGATGTTTGGTACAGTGGGACTTTTAGTAAAAGGGCGTTATAAATGAAAACATAGCAATGTATCAACCTACATGCCATCAAAGAAGGCACACCAACTTTCTGGTAGAGAATGCAGTGATGAGCCCTAAAACTGTCGCCCGTGTTAAAGCGCAGTGCGCTGTGATAAACTGCATCTAACGACTTTAATGAAGTGGCAGCTGCATTCATATAGATCAGTGGTTCCCAAACGTTTTATAGTCCCATACCCCTTCAAACATTCAACCTCAAATGTTGTTTTTTGCCATCATTGTAAGCCTGCCACACACACACTATATGATACATTTATTAAACATAAGAATGAGTGTGAGTTTGTCACAAGCCGGCTTGTGGGAAGTGACAAAGAGCACAAATAATAATAATAATCAATAATTTTGCTCTTTATTTAGCCATCTTACATATAAAACCTTATTTGTTCATAAAAAATGGTGAATAACTCACAACAGGTTAATGAGAAGGCTGTGCCTGAAAGGATACACATAACTCTGCAATGTTGGGTTATATTGGAGAGAGTCTGTCTTAAATAATTTTCCACACACAGTCTGTGCCTGTATGTAGTTTCATGCTAGTGAGGGCCGAGAATCCACTCTCACATAGGTATGTGGTTGCAAAGGGCATCAGTATCTTAACAGCGCGATTTGCCAAGGCAAGAAACTCTGAGCGCAGCCCAATCCAGAAATCTGGCAGAGGCTTCTGATTAAATTCCATTTTCACAGAACCGCTTGTTGCAATTTATATTGGTGTTACGTACGCCTCTAGGAAGAGGGAACGCAACACCCTGCTACAACTCAACCCCCCGTGGAGTGAAAGAGGTATGGGACTGTAGGTGTGAGTAAGGATGACAAAGGCAGAGAATTACCATTTACTGGGAATGTATTCCTTCACACGGTAATTTGGGGAAAAGGGTCTGCAAAGAAAGTAAATATCAAAGCCCCCCTCCTACCTTACCTGCCTACCCACCTAACTTAGTACCACCTGGTGCACTAACCAAAATACAGGGGATGATCCGCCCAGGTCTTACCTAGTGTGCATAGACAGTGAATACTACGGGTATATGTATGCCCGCGGGCCTCTTGCCAAAGCACTCCCTAGGTGCCTTCCCCTTCCCTCCTAGGAACTAATGAAACAGAATAACACAAACAATGTTAATAATCCAAAAAAACTGCATCCTATTGACAAACACAGGACATACTAATAAGCTCTCTCTCAGCAACAACCAACATAGTACATACCAATCAGCTCTCTCAGCAACAACCACAGAACATAACCATCATCTCTCTCTCAGCAATAACCAACACAGGACATACTAATCATCCTTAGCTCTTTCTAAGAAAAAACACAGGCTATCACCCTCAGCTCACTCCTAACAAAGGAACACTGGCTTATATAGCTGGAGAAGGAGTCTATAATGGGATACAGCTGTGTCCTCTGACGAGAGGGCAGGGTCAGTCCAATTAGCAATGGGGCTGCCCAATCAGCTGCTTGGGGGAATTTCAGGAAGCCATCCTGAAACACACACAAACAAAACCACAACACAGAAACTGGGGAATGTAACAATTGGTAAGTGGACTGGAGCCAGTGCATGAAAGGGATAACGAATCCAGTTCTTTGTGTCGTCCGTTTCGGGAAAGTACCTGCGTAATTGCGCACCCAGCTCACTCAGGTGCTTCGAAATATCAAATTTGACATTGTCCGTAAGCTTGAGTTAATTTGCCCACAAAAAAATCATACAATGATGGAAAGACCTGTGTGTTGTCCTTGTTAATGCAGACAGAAAAGAGCTCCAACTAATTAATCATAGCCTCAAATTTGTCCCGCACATTGAATATAATTGCGGAGAGCACCTGTAATCCTAGATTCAGATCATTCAGGCGAGAAAAAACATCACTCAGAAAACTTTAAACTCGTCTCTCAATTCGAAAAAACGTGTCAATACTTTGCCCCTTGATGACCAGCGCAATTCTGTATGTTGTAAAAGTGTTACATGGTCACTGCCCATATCATTGCATAATGCAGAAAATATACGAGAGTTCAGGGGCCTTGCTTTAACAAAGTTAACCATTTTCACTGTAGTGTCCAAAACGTCTTTCAAGCTGTCAGGCATTCCCTTGGCAGCAAGAGCCTCTTGGTGGATGCTACCGTATACCCAAGTTGCGTCGGGAGCAACTGCTTGCACGTGCGTTACCACTCCACTATGTCTCCCTGTCATGGCTTTGCGCCATCAGATCATATACCAACACATCTTGACCACCAAAGTCCATTTGATGTCACAAAGCTGTCCAGTACATTAAAAAATGTCTCTCGTGTTGTCTTGGTTTCCACTGGTTTGCAGAAGAGGATGTCTTCCTTAATTGAACCCCCATAAATGTAACGGACATATACCAGGAGCGGTGCCAGGCCCGCCTCGTCTGACTCATCCAGCTGTAACACATATAATTCACTGGCTTGTATGCGAAGCAGTAATTGTTTCAAAACATCTTCTGCCATGTCACTGATGCATCGTGAAACAGTGTTGTTTGATGAAGGCATTGTCTGTATATTTTTGGGGCCTTTTCCCACAGCATTGTCCCAGCCATATCCGCAGCAGCAGGAAGAATTAAGTTCTCCACAATAGTATGGGGCTTGCCTGTCCTAGCCACTCGGTAGCTCACCATATAAGACGCTTCTGGCCCTTTCTTATTAATGGTATCTGTTGCTTTTATACATGTCTTACTACTCGAAAGTGCCTTCATTCTCGCTCAAAAAACTCCTGTGACTTATTTTTCAAATTGTCATGTTTCGTTTCTAAATGTCTGCGCAAGAGTGAAGATTTCCCGCAAGAGAGTAATGGTTAATGTGAATGGATATTCATTATTTGACTAGGCTACCTGTATTTGACATTGTGTTACTTCGCTGAACACTAGATGGTTTCATTTTATTTTTGACAGTGAAACGAAGGCTACTCAGGCGAGAAAAAAACCTGTTGGAAAATATAAATGTACTGTTTGAAAATGTGAAGGAAAAAATTATATTTAAATATTTTTTAAATGTGAATCACATTTTTATTTGACGTACCCCTGACGGCATTGCGCATGTACCCCAGTTTGGGAATACCTGATATAGATGATGTCGACATTATGGATGCACCGATATTCATTTTTGGCCGATACCGATATCCAATATTTTTCGTGCCAAAAAAAAACGATACCTATACCGATAACCAACATTAAAAATGTTTGCGGCCTTTAAAGCATTCTAGTACAGTTAAATAGTTGAAACACACAAACACACACACACACACACACACACACACACACAC